>NC_090618.1:3583509-3603995 GCF_004359215.1 Bremia lactucae
GCATTCCTTTGAAGGTATCAAGAAAAGCTAGATGCGATTGCCAATCCTGGCGATTGCGGGCCCCCACAAGACCGACCTTTCCATGTGGTCTGTGACGCCAGCGATTTTGCAATTGGGCTGTGCGTTAATGCAAGATGACACAGACGGCGCAGTCGCGTCAGCTTCAACCAGCTGAACCCAACTATCCAGTGCATGACAAGGAACTTCTTGCCATGAAATACGCACTGGCTAAGTTTTGGTCTATGTCTTGGTAGAGAGAACGTCCATTGTAAATACGGACCATGCGTCTTTACGCACGGCCGCAAACAGTCCAAACCTCTCGCAAAGAATGGCGAGATGGTTTTCTTTCTTCGCGGAGTGTAACTTCTCCGTGGAGTATAAACTAGGATGGCTTAACGTCGTTCGCGCCGGCCCTATTTCGAGGCGGCTACGCAAACCTACTGTGAGCATAAGGGCACTGTTGCAACAATAAGTATTCCGTCGTCAACATTACTCGACAACGTTAGAAGAGGTTATCGAGAAGAAAGGCACTTAAAGGGCTAATGGATTACCTTACAAATCCATCTTAACAATCCTTAAAAGGATTATCGAAAGTGTATCGATCCTCAACAGATCGATATACACGGTTTATTGTATTATGCAGCCATTGCTGGCGACACACCTCGTGTCTTTATCCTCACCCATAACTTCTAAATTTACGCATCTTGTCTGAGTGCCACGATGCACCATTAAGTGGTCGTCGTGGTCGTAATAAGAGTTATCTCACAATAAGTCGCGACTTCAATTGGCCGCGCCAGTACGAGTTCGTCCGCAAGTACATACGTGCTTATGAAGTTTGTCAACGGGTAAAGCGCAGTGCTTCATTCCGTGCTCCGTTACAACCCCTGCCTGTTCCGGCGGAGTGTTGGCAGTCCGTATCTGTGGACTTCGTCTACAAATTTTACGACGACGATCACAATAAAAATGGTATTCTTGTGTTTATTCATTATTTCAGCAAAGTATTTTATCTTGCTGCAGTACCGGAGTTGATCACAGCCAAAGGTTGTGCTCGTGTCTTTGTTGTCACGATATTTCGACTCCATGGGTTACCCCATAAACTGGTCTCAGATCGAGACCCTAGATCACAGCGGAATTTTGGCAAACTGTGTTTAAATCCCTTGGAACACAGCTTAAATTGTCGGCTTCTAATCATCCTGAAACATATGGTCAAAAGGAGCGTCCAAACCGTATCCTCGAAAAGATACTTCGTGAATACGTCCACTCTTTTTAAGAGTTAGAGCGAGTTTTTACCGATGGTAGAATTTTCCATCAACAATTCAGTGCGTGCTTCTACAAAGCATACACCGTTTCGCGTAAATGGCTTACGCCACCCACGTATACCTACCCTATTTTTGAGAGTAATTCTTTCCTAAGGGGGGGAGAAACTCGCTCGAGCAAAGAGCCGTCTAGCTCTTGCTCATCACGCATTAGCCCTAAGGTCAATGCAAAGGATACAATTGTTGAATTAACTAACTTTGAAGTGAAATAATGCTTTTACTGACTTAGACAGCAATGCTGAAAGACTTAGCATCGAAAACATTGAAACTAGTGACAACACTAATACTTTCACTGAAAAGGAGATTGACATCTCCGCAGTGCGAACCGGTAACACTGGAAAAAAACGAGTGAGCATGTAAATTTCTACTGGCCGGAGAAGCAATGGTCCGCTTCGTACAGGATACCATTGCTGATGCGGTGAACCGACAGAAACGGAACTCTGACAAAAATGAAAGAGCAAACATACTTTCATTTGAATTAATGACATAGTCCTACTGTCTACGGTAAACCTACCAAAAGTAGTGACGGATGTAGGCAGTAAAGAATTAGTGCCAAAGCACATAGGCCCGTTTTGTGAGCTACATCGCCATACACGATCGATATGCCTCGTAGAATGCGTACGTTGGGCGTGTCCACCCATTCTATCACTACGAGGCTTCATCCGATTCAAGATTACACCAGATCGGTCTAGGGCAATTGCCCAAGCCTGATGTTTCCAAGCCAAAGCCTTATGGTCTCAAAACAGAGTCTGGTTCTCATGAACCGACGATTCACTCTAATCTTCAAGGAAGAGATCTTCGGACGAGCTGTCACCAGCTCGTTTTGAAAAGAGACGAGACTGATGTGTCCTTTTGTTCGCCACTTAAGAACTTGTGCTACAGTTGCGTCTGATCAACTCGCGGTGACAGGATCGCTTGTGATGAATGTCTTTCGTCAAATAGTAAAGGGTGTGATCCAAATTACGATTTTGATTCGGGTTCAGTAAACGAGGCGAACCGATATTTTCTCGCCCTTCAATCCATTGATGGGTTCGAGTGATGAAAGCCGTTTTCTTGTTGAACTCCTCTCGAAGTACTAAGATAAGAAGGGGTGCGAACGAGTTATCTCTTTCGTTGGCATTTTGGAGCCTCGTTCCCAACTGATGATGGACTTTTCAAGTAGTACGACGAGACCCATCCTCCTCAACAGAGAAGTCATCAGAGAACAAGCGCATCCCGCGCTCGTAATAGCATTGGAGTTCTCAATCCCTAGGCGCATCTCACAAGCGATGAGAGTGCTCCAATGGGGCTTTGAAGGAATATGCTCCTTATGAGCATGACCATCACCCTTAAAACAGCACGGACAAGAGTCCCCCCACATGAGGCAAAGATTTCTTGCCTCTCTACACAAACGGTGCAACTAATAGCGTGCACCGACTACGGTCCATTTCTCGAACCGTTCGTGGAGAGAATTGAGCTTGTCAAGCCAGACTTCACGGCCTATGTTCTGTATATTTTGTACAAAGGCTGTTTAAGCTTGGTACAAAGGTTTGACATCCATTCCCGCTTAGAAGAGTACCATCGATGCCGGAAAAGGCATCAATGAAGAATTCTGTTTCATCCTCACCAGGCTTGTGAAGCCCGGATGAGTCGAAAAGCGGAAATGATATCGATCGTAGGTCATACCAGACCAACAAATCAGGTTATCCTTAGAGGGCAACCAATGCCTCTTTTCAGGAGCGATCCGAAACATATTGCGGTCACTCCTGTTTTCTCATGTTAACCTTAGCGTTAACTTGGCTCTGGGAACGAGCCCTAGAATCCCTCCTTTTCTGTTAATGCAAACTAGCACCACCAGCAACACTCGTCTCTTCGCAACCACTTGATTCCTGGTGACGCATACTAACGTCACCAGAGTGGTCATCGCCCACGGAGTCATCTGATGATGACTCCCCACCAAAGAGGTCCGACGAGTCGAGCAACCTCGTCATCACCTCTTTGAGTGTCACGTTAAAACTTAAAGGTTTAATGAAATGGGCCCCGGGGATCCGGCGGCCTTCACAGTAGCCACTAAGTCTGGCGATGACAGTGACTTGGATGAGTCACCTACAATTAGTGTAGCAAGTTACAGATTCCAGTCACCTCCAATGGTAGTAGGAGGTAACTTATTCCCCCCGCAGCAGACGACTATGTCTTTCCCTGTAAATTTTGTGATAAAGTTTTTTATTTGAAAATTCTAACTTTGTCGCATTATCGTTTTTTGTTCAGAAATCAATTCGTTTCCGAATGGCTACCAACATGTCCGTGCGCGAATCCCGTGAGGCCGCAAAGCTGGCAGCTACACAAATCAGTACAGCTACTGATAATGCAAATTTTTTAGCAGGTATTTCCCTACCACCCCACATCAGCAACTATAGTGACTGTTGGTTGAAGGGGGGGATGAAACAGGATGTCCCATTCGACAAGTACTTAGATTTAAAAGATGGCTACTATCAGGTACTAATGAAAGAGCCCGATGTAGCCACAACGGCAGTAACATTTCAAGCGGTATGAGGTCAGAGAAACTTGTGATGCCCCAGGGGTTGAAAAATGCACTGGCCACTTTCAACCAAGTGGTGGATCACGTGATGATCAGCACCGTGCATTACTTTGACGATGTATTTGTGCATACATACAGGGCCGAGTGCAGGCTGAGCGAGATAGTGGTCGAGGAGTTTGGAGACCTAAATAATATGCTCACCCTTCCGTCGTATATGAAGGCGCACCCCGTCTTTTACGTGGGTCGCCTGAAATGGTATGTTGATCCACAAGAGATCACATACCTCCGTCCGTCTAAGGAGACCGGTGGTAACGCCGACCGTGATTCGAGCGCCGATAACGTGGAAGTGACGAGGAAGGTGAAAGGCTTCCAGCCCGAAAAGCTTCATCAGCAGTGATATCAACCCGGAGAGCTAGGGAAAATTGCGCATGTGACGCGAGTCTCTCGACATCAGCTTCTCCAGAATGTCCAGATGAAGTTTCAGCCTTTCGTAACCCTGGTGATGCTTTGGGGAACAATGTGGAGATTTGAAGTTAGTCGCGAAACTTGACTTTCGAGTTTCCCGATCCGTCGTTCAGCAGCGATCAGAGCCTGCAACCAAAGGAAGCAGGATGGGCTTTCGCGAGTAGGTAGGAAAAATCGCCACTCCTCTCGGGCGCCGCCTGCATTGGTGGATTCTGCTAAAAACGAAAGTTTTCGTGTTGTAAAATTGCTTGTTCTCCGCTCCGTGAAGTATAAGCTTTATAACCACTTCCAGTGGAGAGGTTAGCCGAAATTTTTCGACTCTTATGAGCCGGTCGACGCTCTGCGCGTCGACGTGCCGGGACTGGTATCTGCCTATAAAAAGCAGCACCCGTTGGAGCGCTCCCTAGTTCCAAATGGATAAGCAGGAGTGGCGTGATGGGTAGAAGCAGGAGGTAAAATTTTCGCCCATGATTTCTCTCACACGCGAACGAGCGAAGTTGATTCGCTGCATCGTTGTTTTGCCATATCAGAATGTGGCTGAAAACCGTGCAGGGATTCTGCTTCTTATTTGTTGGTTGTTTTAATCGAACGCAACACGACCGGGATAGGGAAACACAGCTTAGTGATTTTCCTTAGCCCTTCTACGAATGATAGACACTATAAATTTATGAGCGTCTATAGTGGCGCGCTCTAAGAGCGATGATCTAGTTTCATTCGAACGAGTCTATTCAGATGGAGGTGACATAGTTGGCATGCCACCAGCCACATAGCTGCGTTCAATACGGCTAACTTGTGACACGAACTGGACACGATCACGTGCCGTCGGTTAAGCTTTAAGTTCAGGCTCTTCTGTTTCGGACTCCCAATGTGGACTATGGTCTGAACGACATATGTTGTTATTTTATTTAACCGAGAAGCAGCTGCACTTTTATGCTAGTGCTCTCACGAATGCTCGCTGCGCTAGCTGGCACAAATGACGGGACAGTTGCCTTGTTGACGTTAGGCAGGTTCGCCTTCGCAACATTAAACTCTCCTAGTTGAGAGCAATAGTTGAATTTTGGATGGGTATTATAGCGCCATCAACCTTCCCTATTAGCTCGCTGAACTCGTCACTACTATGGGGTTATGGCAGCGGGGTTGACTCATTGTAGTCAACAATGAGCGACGGTCTACATCCTCACTGTGCATGTGGGATGGATTATTTAGTCCATTTAACAGCGCGACAGCAGCAGCAGTAGCAGTAGCAGTAGCTGTTGGTGTCAACGCAGACGCCCCATCAGCTTTGCCCGTTATAGGGGTGGCATGACACGCGCCTTGTGATGCCACTCTACTAGGCGCACATACTGGTCGCTAACGGAGTGGTTGAGAGGTTAAAGCGGCGCATCGTATGCTGCTCGCTGTCCCTCCATCCTCACGTTGACGATGTTTTACAGAAAGTAAAATTGTTCTTAAAGAGGGGTTGCTGGGGTGGGGGGGGGTGTAACGGGCTAGCTTCCTTATGTTACACAGCCGTTAAGTACAGGTCAATCACTTCATGATAACTAATTTGTTTCTTCACTCAGTTAAGGTTCACATAAGGAACTACTCTTGTGAGATCTGATGCATTCACACTGGAGTGGATGACGTCTAGCATCACCCGCGAGCTGAGGTATTCAGAACAATTCGCTCGCCATGTAGAGTTGCACGTCTACAGAGGTGTCTATTGATTGGGTAAAAAGTTAATTTTTTTAATTTGTATCAAATTAGTCTCAAAACTACTTTCAAGATAACAAGGGCGCACGAGAAGACGGGTAACCGCTTCCGTGACGACACTTGTAGTAAGGTACACATTTGTGTTGGGTGAGCTTCGCCCACCAACTACCTCACTGCACGTGAGAGAAGACGATCAAACCGCTTCCTCACTGTGCTTGAAGGTGTGTGCTTTGTAATGCGAGGCCGTTTTAAAAGCGCCCGCCAGCAGTTTTCCTTGTTATTGTATAATTGGCATTCTGCAGATACGGTGCAGTATAATGTGCCTTAACATGAGCTCACATTTATTATTTTAGTCGTATGTCTTGCCCTCGCGCTGGAATATCAAGAGATTGCGATGTTGTCGAACGAGATGCAGTACGAGTTAAGTTGTGTTTGCATGGTAGAGAACACGAAAATGCACCGCATTAAATGACTCTTGTGTTAAGATTGAGCGGATCGCAGTTTATTTACTTGTACGAGATTTACGAATGCGTGAGATTGTGCTACTGATGTTTTGCGTATTTAGGCAAGCAAGAAGCAAGCAAGAAACATGCCAAATACGCCAAATGAAACAGCTAAAAATCGATTATGCATAAGTCAAAGCCTCAACGTAATTATGTCAAGCATCTGCGTCACCTCACTAACTTTATGGCGATGGTGATCAAGTCTATAATTTTGTTTAATAAAATCATTAAAATGATTAATTTTCTGGTAGTTCAGGCAATTTGATCAAGTTTAATGCCCGACTCTAAATCCTCAATACAAAGAATCGTTTTTGGATTAATCATTTAACATTCGCACCATTTTGTCACTGTGGAGAGGACAATTAAGTTTGTTTATGCACTACAATAGTTATGAAACTGACAACATACAATCAGTCTTTAGCTTGCGCTTACATCTGTGGCGTGTGAAGAAGATACAAGATGCTAAACTTTTTGGCAAGAACTTAGCGACTGCGTTGCACGCACTTATTTTGTGCTTGTTTGGTCCTGACTTCACAATTTGTGTATTCAGGCAATTTGTCAGCTTTTCGTGCCTTCGGCGACCGATCAAGCGATGCTTGTTTGTCTAAGGCACGTGTGGCTTGACGCGGATGTGAAAAGAAGGAGAAAAGGCATTGCGTATTGCTCATCTTAGAGCGAACAAGCAAATATTGAGCAGCGTCATCTCTTGAAATGGTTTCCTGCTAAAACAAAAAGAATATGCTTGCCCACCTTCAAAGCCAACAAGATGGCTAAATGTGCTGAGCTCACAAGCTGCACGTATCGTAGCAATTATATTCCGGAGGATATTTGCAGCCAGCTATGTGCGTCTTCTTTGTACTAGGCCCTGAAATGCTACACCGCATTCTAGAAAAGTATCCTATCTTCAAAAGCGGATCGAAAAGCTAATATTGGCGATATTACAGTGCTTTCCTCTTTTACTTTAAATTGCAAATCGTCGGCATGGTAGGTTCAGACTTCACGTCTAAAGCCATTACTTCAAAACTTTAGGACTCAGAATTAGAATCACGTAGTTCTGGCTCTCAAATTGCATCTATCGCATGAAAATACTCGATCTTTTCACTTATTCTGTAAATTAGTCTCGTCTCCTCGAGCAACATCCGGTCTGGAAGCAACTCATGTCTTACCTAGCGCTATTTTTTTCCTCGCTGCTCTTCCATTTGGTGATGCAGCTGCTAAGGCGACGTCGGATGCTCACCAAACCGTCCCATACAGTAGAACGAGTTTTGTTTCGAGACGGCTGGCACCGAATCCAGCTGTGGATGCTATAGCTCATAAACTCGAGGATAGCACGCTAACGCAATCTCTAAGAAAAAAATGGAGGATTAGAAAACAGCCTAGAAAGCAATCAATAACCCGGACCACTTTCAACTCCAAAACGAGTTTCCTGCCGTGTGTAGGCGGGCGCTTCTGCAGCAGCTACTCTCACCTTATGCACACATCTTTAAGCACAGTGAGGTAATTTTTGGGTGCGTAAGCCACCTTACCCAACAAATTAAGTACCTTAGGGCAAGTGTCATCACGGAAGCGGTAGTCCGGCTTCACGTGCAGACTTACAAGTAGGAAGTGGTTTTAAGACTGATTCATATCTTATCGAATCAAATATGAAACTTTTATCCAATCGATGGTGCCACCACTATAGATGTGCAATCAAGATTGTAAGCGTGTTATTCTAAATACCTCGGATAACGGATGGCGCTAGCCGTCATCCCTTCCAATGTGTAATAAGCTTATGTACATCACATAAACAAGGGTAGTAACCAAACCCGTTAAGCACACAATTTGTGTACCTAACGGGTTTGTGTGACTTGGTGCAACTTAAGCCTATTATACCGTGAGTGCTTCACAAACCGACTTTATGGCTGTCGTCACATCGGCCATAGCTTTTTGTATACTTAGAAGCTTTGTTACTGGAATGATTTCCCTCGTTGAGCACTGCTCGAGACTTTTGACTAAATCATCAGCTTTGGTGTTTTCATCCTTAAAAAAAATTGTGAGCGAGTTCTTTCAACGGACTTCAAGACAGTGGACCCAACCGTTGAAGCCATTTTTTCAATGGACATGAAAATAACCAAAACATATTCACCGACTCTAATAATATATATTTTCTTGCGTCAGTGGGTACTTTCAAAGCCGTAATTAATCGAAAATCGTTTTTTGACAATGCCGACTCAACATTTTTACAAGCTTATGAAGATGGTACCGAAATCGCCAAAAACGACGTTGCCGTAGAAGAACAAGCCCTGCGGCACTATGATGATACACGATACGATGTGCGGGACTGTTATTGAACCAGTAACCATTCGGGCTGCAATCGCATCACTGAAAATCTAAATTTCGTAGGGAGTTGGCCGAAGTAATTCTAAAGCCCGCGACAGCTACTGAAGAGGGTCACGGTAAATTTCATGGTATCATCCCCGACGCAATCAGTGTCTCTCAAAGCTGTTACAACAAAGAGAAGGCTAGACTGGCTGATATGGAGGCTTTTCGATTACAGACGGAGTCAATAAAGCCGAAGACAACGTGATTAAGCTAAGAATACGTTGGTGATGTCAGAGGGATTAAAGAGCTTCTCGGAAAATTTGTGAAGGCCGAGCGGTACGAGCATTCTTTACACAATGAAGGAACTGGGATGACTTGCGCTCAAGTAGGGGTCGCTCAGGTTATATGTTGTCGCACATTTGTCGCTTTCGGCTGTAGATTTCTTAACGCCAATTGAAAATCATGAGAATCTATTCAGCAACTTGTTACGGAAACCCGCAAAAATCAAGTTGCGCTCCACCTCATGTAAGATGCATTGCTTTTCACCCACGTCACGACGATCTTCAGCACCTTGTTGGTTTCTCTTTTACATTACATGTTAATTTTCTATGCCTTCATAGTAATACGTATTGTTTGCTGCTATACGTGACCGTGCAATTATTCCATATCGTCTTTGTAGAGGTCGATAAGGTGTGCTTGTGCCCCTGCAAGTAGAAATGGTCCGTTCAACCACGATGCTGCAGAATTTCAATCAATTTAAACTTTCGCTGATGCTAATGGTGATGCAGTTAATTCGAGTTAATAAGTGTGTTGCCATGCCCGCTCCGCTTGCCAACACTTCCCTTGTCGGCAATACAATGCAAATACAAGGCACTCGATGTCAATGCTCCGCGACTGATAACGATGAATGAGCGATTATCAGCCCTCGTGCAACGTAAGGCACCAAAAAATGCATTACTATGAATGCTAAGAAAAGGGACATGCGATGATAATAAGAGACGAGCGGGGTGCTGATAATAGGCGTGAGTTGTATATTGAAAGGGGTAACTCACGTGAGACAGAGCTCAACGTAGGCTTGGCGAGTTTCCGTGACAAGTTACTGATCGATTCTCATGTCAAGAAATCTGCACCGCGTAAGCGACAAGTCTTCAACAACGTATTATGTAGGCGGGCACATCGTCCACGCTCTACTTAGACACACACCCTAGCACAGCGAGGAACCGGTTTAACCAGCTTCTCTTGCGTGCAGTGAGGTAGTTGTGGTGGGCGCGTTAGCGACCTCACCCAACGCACTATGTACTCTGGTTAAGTGTCGTCACGGGAGAGGTAATTCGGCTCCACATGCACACTTACCAAGTAGGAAGTAGTTGTCAGACTGATTTATATTTTATCGTGTTAAATATAAATACCTATTTTTACTAATCAGAATGTCATCTCTATAGATAACACTTGATATGTATTGCGAGCGTATCTTTCTAGATACCTCGCGTATCGGATGACGCTAGCCGTCATCATGGATGTCGCTAGGCGTCATCCGTCCTAATGTGAATGCACCCATGTGCACCACGTACCTAAGGGTTGGTCACAAATGTGCACCACATCCGAGTACTGGGTCTAATTACTATAATTTAGTAATTGACCATCCCCTTAAGTACACCAAGTGGACTTAACGGGGACTGTGTAACATTAAAGCAACTTTAGCCCGTAACATATTACCTGAGCAACTTTTTCTGGCGCGCAAGAGATTCAGAACTAACGGTGCAACATGCGCGTGTTGGCGGTGTCATGTTTGTTCTTCTCGGAGGATGATGCGGTCTTTTAGGGTATTGGTCATCTTTGTTTGCTGTGGAGCTATTATTTCTTCGTCAGCCACTTTTGGAAGGACAGTGTCCATCTTTCTAAGCGATATTATTCTCACCGATTACCATCAAGCAAATTTGGTCGTTTTTTGTTGACCAAGATGATTCATCCCCATCGAAGTTCTCTTTAGCGACGACTTCCTCTGCAGCGACGATAGCAAAGATGTCTAGTATACATCTAAAGCTGCGAACGACAACGTATGTATCACGGCGGACGCACAGTTCTTCTGTTGGGGTCTGCCTTGAAAAAAGCGAAACTGTATTTAATAAATGACAGTACCTAGGGACTAATACTTCTCACTGTCCTTACTTGATATAAATATGAGACTATATGAATTGAGACTCTTTGCGGTTGGCAGCATTATTTTAAAGGCTTATATTAGTCAAAGAGCAGATCTGTCACATTACTCTCACGATATCACTAAGAAATTCAATGTCTTGTTCCTTCTTTAGAGCTTATTTCCAAAGGTACCTTGGGATTTATTCCCTCATATATTTAAGGGCTTATCCCCTCAAGTTTATGAGACATATTCCGTTATTTTTTGAAGAGCATTCTCCCTAAGGCTTATCTTTTCAAGTTTATGAGACATATTCCGTTATTTTTTAAAGAGCATTCTCCCCAACAAGTTTATGAGACATATTCCGTTATTTTTTGAAGAGCATTCCCCCCAACTGCTTGTAGCTGCGATTGCGTAACCACAGTAAGATCCTCCACGATTGACTCTCCAGTCGACCTAGGATTATCGCACTGTCCCTTTTGGATAGCCGTTTAAGATTTTCTTAGGTGTTGCTTTTCTAGCAAGTATTTTTTTTGCTCTGAACCACTCAACTTATCCGAGTGGTCGAACTTGGACTGCCTGTGCTTGGGCACAGCCGTCGCAAACTATGCACACACAACAATAGGAGACCTTCGACGCTTCCTGTGTTTGTGGGCCGCCGTCGGCATCCAACCTAACACTCACACTGTGGTCTTGTGCAGTTGTGCTAACGACCGAACCACAAGTGGGACACCATCGCGCTCAATCGTAGGACATCCACACGAATGTGGCGCCCAAGAAGTTCATCAGATGGCCATGTCATGAACAAGAGATAGATATCACCACGGCTTGATGCTACCAATTTTTTGCGTCATGGTAATTCAAGAATGACATTCAATTTGTCATTTAAATTCAGTACGATGAAATCATCAGCGTACTGTGTTTTTCTTTAAACGTGTTCTAACTACACGTTTCTTAATTGTTACAGATGTGCCTGTGCTTGTTAAAGGAATATCGCGTTTAATAAATTTAAAGTTACGATCTCCTATCGATTGGCGACGGATGAAATTGTTCGACGCCGCATAATGGACCAGGGGCTTCAGTTACAATTTATTTGCCACTATAATTTTTAAGGTGATGAGATTTACCTTATCACTTGCGGCAGTTATATAATATATATAAAAAATGTTTGTGTGAGGAGCAACTTTCGTCAAGAGACCTCCAAATTCACTTGACGTGCTGATCAGTAGGGTTCTTTGCACCTACTGACCCCGACCATTGTATAATAATTCCCCTCTCCGTTGCGATTTTGCAAAGCGTCGGATCCTCCACAAGCTTAGCCGGAAGTCGATCATTTAGATCAGTGTTTTTAGGCACTGGGCATGGGACACTTCTCTCATATACGTAGTGCCCTGTCATTTGATAACGACTGCATCTTTGCAATCGCTCATAACTTGAAGAGCGAGGTATTTCGCTCGCCATATACGAGAGGTCCAAAGGTTCTTGACCTTCGTTTTCTTGTTTGGACGATAGGCACCAGAGTGATTGAAAGCCTGTTTCAGGCTGAATCCTTTTGTTCCGCTTAAGTGATCGCTTGATCAAGAGTCTTGGTTTTTCGAGCCAGAATATGTAGGCCTTGACGGGATCGTCCGCAAGTCCTTTTTAAACACAGTAATCTGTTTTTTTTTGCTCATCAGTTGGATGACTCACGGTACAACTCGAGGTATCGTGTGTGTGATCATACGCATAAAAGTTACGCTGCCCTGCTTCCAATTCAGAAGCTCGCTACGAGCCCTGAATTCGGCACGTGGTGGCTCAAAGTTTTCCCTGAGCCGGGTCTTAAAGACCTCATACGACCCAAACACCCATGAATCGTGAAGCTTGAGCCTAAAGCCCAAGATTTGGCACGTTCGGCCAAGTTGGACATGCCAAACTTCAATTTCGTTGCATCGTCATTGATGCGGCAAGCTTGAATGGTATTATCGGACTCGACGAACCATCTTGAGAAGGAGTCGTCTTAGACTGCCTTAAATTCAGAAATTTCAATTTTTAGCATTAGGTCGATGCGAAAGCGTCGGCCGTTAGCAGCATATAAATGATTCTGTCCTAACAGCTCCAACTGTTGAGAAACCTGTTCTCTCAACACTATTGCGTGTTGAGATCTTTGCTAGAGTAGCAAATTACTTTTTTAGGACCCGATGAATAGATGTTTTATGAACTTGGCTAATATTGCATGTTGATCGTCTCTTCGTAGAGCGAACAACATGACACTAACGGCTGGCCCACCTACGACCGACTCATCCGTTCGACTGCTTTACAATCAAGGTCAATGAACCTTCACGCGTTGCGCAGGAGATTTTCTTAAGATGATTGAAAGATCCTTCCTTCTTCATTCCACATATACATATTCGATGGAACGTGCGTAGCCGTTGAACGGATCACGAAGTGTAACGGGGCACCTTTCGCTAGGACTGATAACAGTACTAACCAATCTACACTGATGGCACTGAAGGCGAGGTGCCTCGATACTTCACATACTTCACGTACTCTGACGTGCAGAGAAATGCTTTAATTATTTTAAGAAGTCTTAGCTACTCTAGGTCAATACTAAGGCTTTAGTATAACTGTAACGATTCACCTTCCACTAGTACTGATCAGTACTAGTTATCCTTACACTGACTCGAAACTTCACGTACACAAAGTACAGAGGAAGGTTTCTATGAAGCTAAGAGTCTTAGCTTAAAGGTCTAGACTAAGACTTTAGAGTAAAGCAAAGTAAAACTGTATTTATATACTTAGTTTCCTAAGTTACGATCTTCTATCTACTACTGAACTAATTAAATTAATAACTAACTAAGTATGGCGCCTCCTTGCGCACCGCTCGTGTCTTATAGCAATAACGGGTTTGATTTAGACTTCAATCAACCAATCAATAAAGCTATTGTCTTATTGAAAATTTTTATCAAATTTGGTAATATTGAAACTATTTAAGTCAAAATGAATACAGATAATAATTTGTACTTCTTTATTTTTTTCCTCTCATAGGAAAATTTATACTATTCCTCTTATAGGAAGTAGCACTTATCTAACGGGGCACCCCCTTACAATGACCCAATCATGGTGAAACAGATTGTCTATTTGGCAATAACTTATGCGCAAAATATCTGAGATTTCCGCAGCCACCGAACGAGCGCCGGTGGCCTTTGCTCTGATTGCTCATGGTGACTTTCTCCTGGACGGGGTGGGATCGCTCTAGGATGCTGTTAGAGAAGATCCAGACACGCATGTAGCCGTGTCCGTTGTATTTTCTTTTCTGGCCGCCTGTGCTCCCTTTTAAGGATTACTCTAATTTGCCGGAGTGTCGATTCCCAGATAGCCTCCACATTCTCTTGATCTGTCAGTATTGCTCCTCGTTACACAACTTCGTTCGTGTCAATTAGAAATGTGTGACAGACTGTGCACCCTTTTTTTATCATTCCCTGAATAGGTGTCGGTAAATTGTCCTCGTCGTCGGGTACCGCGCATTCAATTGAGCTCTGCGGATACCTGAGACACCTGGCGAACTTTTGTTTACGCAGTATTCCTTCATTTTGAATAGATTCTCTTGTGGACACTTTTTCCCCATCCAGTGCGCTGTAAACTTTACCCAGCGGCTGCCGCATACGGACACTCCCATAGCAGATGAGAATACGTTTCCACTTGACCACCAGACTCGCTGAGTTTTGGGCAGCGTCGGTCTAGCTGTCGGTTGTTGTAATACGAATTGAGCTAATGCGTTGCCACTCAATATTATGTACACACTTGGAACTTGGACAGGCTGTTGTCGTGACTCCAGACTTGCTTGGGTGTTTGGTCCAATGCTGCTCGTTGCTCGTTGCCACTCGTCACCCTCCACCCAATCTCCATCTTTCGAAGCAGTTCATCGAGCCCCTTAGCCAGGCATTCTGTATATCCTGAACGGTTCCATACCAGTTATTTCAAGAGATGAGCATTTCCACTCATTCCGCACAGCTCCACGGAAAGCGATTAAGAAGTAATTTTGCTTCAAAGACAACGACTGGACCCTGGTCGACTAAAGAATCTGGCGATACACAACGACTGGGCCCTGGTCAACTAAAGAATATGGCGATACACGGGACCAATAGATATCATTTGCTTCCTGTTCCAAACGAACCTGCTTGTGATCATTCCTGGTGGACTCGCCTAGTATATGCCCTTCCGATTGTAAGTTTAAGCTGTAACCCTCGAGCTCTTTTGGGGGTTGGTGAAGTACCAGCGATGACCTATGTGACTCGGATAGATCATCTCCGATCTCTATTGTTGGCATTTGCGAAATTTTTTATCAGGTATTTTGGTTTCTTTGACTTGCAAAGACCAACACATATTCCGGTAGTCCGGGCCTTCGAATGCCGAAGTGGCCAATCAGAACATCCGGAATCCGGTCGTACCTCTGGCGTCGAGGTTGCACCCACAGAAATCACGTACCCAAGGATTCCTGCTTCAGTTTAAAGTCGCCCACAAAGTATTGATTCACAGTCGCCCGTCGTCATCCCACTCAATCCGCATTGGGAGTGGATGGGCAAGGAAATAATCCACCCATCTCCTTCCCACCAACTTCATGCTTCTGCTGCCACCCACTCTGTGTTAGCGGCGACCCGATCCATAATCGTCTGATGTTGATCCTTCGTCGGTGAATGTCACTCATCTAAAAGCTGCAGAAGCTGCTTGTCAGGTGTTTTGCGTCGATCTGGTCCGGTGGCGTCTAGGTAATTCACGATGAATGATACCCCCGGCCTCTACCGTCATTCCTCGCTGTGAAAAGCCTCTGAATGTCCACCTCCTCCATGCGCTAAAGTACACTCCTCAATCTGTGTGAGGCACTGCATTGCGTGCTTCGTCAACTAAGTCTTGATAGTTATTTCCACTGACACCAGCCTCACACCCCCAGCTTTCTTCGGGGTGACCAATAACGCCAAATTGGTCTTGTGTCTGCACTTTTCCGAATCTGTGGCTCCGTGCCACAGGAAGCGTTCTACACTTATGAACCTTGTGTGCTGCCCACTGGGGTATCTCGAATACGGCTGCCGTGAACAAGATCGACGGGAGGACGTAATTCTTAAGGTACCCTGGGAACCTTTAACTACAGGCTTCTGGGTCCTTTTCCCACAGATTCTTGGGGACTTATTTCCTCAAGTTCTATTTTGGGGGAATCTTTCAACTGCCTCTAGCTGTGGTCGCGCTACATCAGCGAGTTTCTCAATGATCGTCTCTTCAGTCGATCTAGGACTTTTGCCCTGCCTCTGATGGACATGCATTAAAATCTGTCGTGGATGTTACTTTTCAAGCAAGCATCCTTGTTTTGTACCATTCACTTATTCGAGTGGTCGAACATCGACGCTGGCTGTGCTTGTGCACAGCCGTCGGAACCTATCTCCACGTCACAATGGTGGACCCTTAACGCTGCCTGTGCTTGGGCAAAGGCATTGGGATCTAACTTCACAATGTACTGGATATTCACACTGAGGTATTGTGCAGTCATGCTAACGACTGAGCGACAAGTAAGGCCATCGCATTCTCTCGTAGGACATTTACACTTATAGGTGCTCCAAGACGTCCATCAGCTGGCCGTCTGATGAACAAGAGATAGGCATCGACGCGCCTTGATGCTGCCAATGTATACATAGCTCAAACTTTCTGAGCCATGGTAATCCAAGGATAACATCAACTTTGTCATCCAAATCAAGTACGATGAAATCATCATCGTACTATTTACCCTTTAACGTTCATTGGTACCACCTGCACGGTTATACAGATGCGCCTGTTGCTAGGCTCACTGTCATCCTCGTTAGAGGGATATCGCACTCAACGAACTTGAGCCTGCGATCTTGTAGCGGTTGGCGTCGAATAAAATTATAAGACGCCTCACGACTGACTAGGGACCTCAGTGGCAATTTATCTGCCACTATATTCTTACAAAGTCACGAGGTTAATACCTCATCAGATGGGGCAGCTACGCAGAATTTGTGTGTGAGGAGCAACTTTCGTCAGAAGGACGACAATTTTTTTTGACGTTGCTGGATCATTAGAAGCGCTCTGAATCTACTGACCCGACCATTTTTACGACCCGCCTCACCGTTGCGATTTCGTAACAGCGTCATATCCGCGAGCTCCGCTATTCCTAGCGGGGAATCGCTCATTTCGCTCATTGTTTTTAAGCTGTGGCAGTGGGACACCACACTGGGCCGTCTTTTGACAACGATTGCATTTTTATAATCGTTTGAAACTTGAAGAGCGAGGTTACTCGCTCTTTTCATCCGAGAAGTCAATGGGTTCTGGACCTTCATTTTCTAGATGACGATAAGTACACGAGCGGCGGAAGCCTGTTTCAGGCCGAATTCTTCTTATTTTGTCACAGAGATCGCTTGGTCAAGCGTCTCTAATTCGAATCGGAACAGGCGGGTCTTGACAGGACCGTCTGCGAGACCCTTGATGAACAGTATTTTGTGTGTGTTCATCAATCGGATGACTCACGATACAGCTGACCAGGTATCGTGTATGTTTGGCATAAGCGTAAAGGTCACGCTTGGCTTGCCTTGATCCAGGAGCTCGGCTCGAGCCCTTAACTCGGCACGTGGCGGCTCAAACGTTTACCTGAGCCAAATCTTAAAGACCTCATACGACCGCAAACTATTGGATCGGGAAGCCTCACCCCAAAGCCCAAGATTTGGCACGTACGGCTAAGTTGGACATGCCGATTATCACTTCCGTCGCATCATCACTATTACGGCGAGCTTCTGTGACGTCATCTAATTCGATGAACAATCTTTAAAGGAGTCGCCTTCGACTGCTTCAAACGTAGAGATTTTAATCTATAAGCTTTCGGGTTGACGCGGAAGCGTCGGCCCGCTAGCAGCATTTAAATGCTGCAGTTTGAAGGGTTCTAATAGTTTAGCACCCTGTTCGCTCAACACCTCTGTGTGTTGAGAGCTTTGCTGGTGAAGCAAACTACTTTCTCTTGGGCTCCGTCGAGTTCATGCTTAATCAATTCGGCTATAGCCGCATATTGATCTCTTCTTGGCTGAGCGAACAACATTGCGGTTACGGCTGGCCCGCCTACGACCGCGACCAAACTCATCCGTTCGATCGCTCTCCATTTAAGGTCACTCAAATGAGTTAACCTCTTACGCGTTGCGTGAAAGCCTTGTTTAGGGGCTTCAAAGCCTCGTCCTTCTTCATCCAACATGTCCACGTCGGATGGAATGTACGTGGGCTATCTGCCCGGCCGCATAGCCGAGGCCGTTACACGGACAAAAAAGTGCTACCAGGCGTAATGGGCACCCTTTCTGTAACGGAGCACTACTGACTTGTACTGCTTCAGTACAAGTCCACTTCGCACTGCCTCAGTGCGAGCGGTGCATCGCGTCACTTCGCGTACACTAGTACGTGCAGAGGAAGACTCTTTAAAACACTTGCTCTAAAAAGAGTTAATTAAAAGCTATATTAATAACGTAAAGTTCTTAAGTTCTATCTGCTTAATACTAACTTAATTATAAACAAATACAAAACATGTAATAAAGTCTTATCTGTCTTTCTCTTTGCGCGCGATTAGCGCTGACTGGACCGCGGAGAAAGTAGATATAATTGTAACGAGGTCTATCGTTGCATTAAATTAACACTTAAAGGTTGTTAATTAATATATTATCTAAAAGGTCGATAATATTTGGAGAATATTACTTTACATGGTAATATTTTTAAAAGCTTATCCATTGGTAGTTATAGACCATTATATGTATTTTCTCCGCGGTCCAGTTAGCGCTGAACGCGCGCAAAGAGAAAGACAGATAAGACTTAATTACATGTTTGTATTAGATTATAATTAAGTTAGAATTAAGAAGATAGACAAAAGGAATTTAATTATATTATTACAGATTTTAATTAATACTCTTCAAAATAAGTGTTTTAAAGAGAGTCTTCCTCTGCACGTACTAGTGTACGGTAAAGTGACGTGAGGCACCACTCGCACTAAGGCAGTGCGAAGTAGACTTGTTTTGAAGCAGTACAAGTCAGTAGTACCCCTTTACAATAATGGTCTATATCTACCAATGGATAAGCTTTAAGAATATTATCATGCAAAGTAATATTCTCCAAATAAGATAATATATGTAACGGGGTGTATCGTTACATGAAATTAACACTTAAAGGTTGTTAATTATTATATTATCTAAAAAGTAGATAATATTTGGAGGATATTACTTTAAAAAGTAATGTTCAATAATCTTATCCATAAATAGGTATAGGCCATTATATATATTTATCCCGCAGACTAATCAACTGTAGATGTAAACAAAAGAGAGAATCAGATAGGATAAGATTTCAATTGCATGTTTAGTATTAGTTTATAATTAAGTTAGAGTTAACAGGTAGAAAGAAAAGATACATAGTTTATCAATACAGTTTTCATTCAACCCTCTTTAAGCTAGTTGCCTTAAAGAGAAGTCTTCCTCTGCACGTACTAGTGTACGTGAAATAACGTAGGGCACCACTCGCAAAACTGAAGCAGTGCGAAGTGGACTTGTACTGAAGTAGTACAAGTCGTAGTACCTAGTAGCACTTTGAAGTCCGTCCAAGGACCACATTTCCTTCATCTAACATGGACATATTAGATGATAGTGGGAATACGCATCACATTTCGCGTGAAAGCTACTTTTTTCTAAGTGATATAGAAAGGAGTGCGGTCGAACGGATGAGTTCGATCGTAGGAAACGATGCCATCTTGGCCATGCTGTCCGGTTTGGACAGAGATGCCCTCCATTCAGCCATCACCAAGTTCATTAAAAATGAACTTGACGAGATGAAGGGATGGTAGCCTTGCTGAATCAGCAAGGCTCTCAACAGGCAGAACTGTTGAGGTTACAACAGGTACAGACCCCTGTACCTGGGATGACGCACACGCGTCGTCCCGAAACCTTAAAGATTGACATCTCTGAGTATAGAATTGTCGAAGAAGACTCCCTCTTGAGATGGTTTGTCGAGTTGGACGATGCCATAAGGGCACGTCAAATCGTCGACGAGCAAATGCAAGTCGCATTTGCTCAGTCAAATTTGGCACGTCGTGCCAAAACGTGGGCACCAGGCCTTAGATTGCGCGAACCATATGTCTTTGGGTCGCTAGATGCTTTTAAAGCCCGGCATAAACAGACGTTTGAACCACCAAGGGCTGAGTTCAGAGCTTCTGAAACTCAAGCAAGGCAAGCGTGATGATCACGCATATGCCCACCACATACGACTCTTAGCGAGTTGTATAACAAATAATCCAGTTCATGAACACACGTTGATTACGGTGTTCATGCAAGGTCTTACGGATGGTCCCGTAAAGACCCACCTGTTCCGCTTGGAACTGGATACGCTTGAAGAAGCAATATCCGTTGCGGAACAGGAGGACTTTAGCTTGAGACAGGCTCAAGCTAGTTCGTCATCATATCGTCCTCCAAGACGACACGAGTTAGGAGGTCCAGAACCCATGGACCTTTCTTACGTCGAAAGCGAGAGACCTCGCTTTTCGAGCAATAAGCGAT
>NC_090618.1:3612518-3622596 GCF_004359215.1 Bremia lactucae
TCTCATTCGAAGGCTCATAATCAGCCGCCTGACGGGTATCAGGCGACTGTTCCATCCTCCCCGAGTCGGCCATTTCGTCCGACTCGCACTCATAATCGACCTCTAAAGAGGGGTCGTACTCACGTGGTGAATCACCACGTGCACTCGCAACACCAAGTGTTGTGCGAGTGGAAGACACTACGGTAGACGGAACGTCTACCGCAAGAGATAACAATGCGTCACCCGCGGCTGCACGAACCGCAGCCGAAGGTTCAGCGCTATCTTCACCCCGCATGAATTGTTCCTTCATGCGATGGAATTTAAAATGATGGATCTGACCAATCAAAAACATTTTAAAAATTAAGTGGTCATTTAGCGACCACTCCACCTAATGACATTCAGAGTGATTGTCGTTTAAGGGAGGGGTGATGTAACGGGGTGTATCGTTACATGAAATTAACACTTAAATGTTGTTAATTAATATTATCTAAAAGGTAGATTATATTTGGAGGAAATTACTTTATATAGTAATTTCCTGAATTATTATCCATAAATAGGTATAGACCATTATGTCTATAAATTCCGCAGACTAATCAGCTGTAGAAGTAATCAAAGAGAGTTACAAGATAAGATAGATAAAAATTCATTTACATGTTTAGTATTAGTTTATAGTTAAGTCAGCATTTACAGAGATAGATTAAGAGACAATTAACTATATTAATACAGTTTTCATTTTACCCTCATAAGTTAACTTGTCTTAAGAGAAGTCTTCCTCTATACGTACAGTGTACGTCATCTAACGAGAGGAACTACTACTGAAGCAGTGTGAAGTGGACTTGTACTGTTCCAGTACAAGTCGCAGTGCCCCGTTACACAACGCGTGTGCGTCATCCCAGGTACAGGGGTCTGTACCTGCTGTAACCTCAACAGTTCTGCCTGTTGAGAGCCTTGCTGATTCAGCAAGGTCACTTTTTTCCTTCATCTCGTCAAGTTCATGTTGTATCAACTTGGCGATGGTTGAATGGAGGGCATCTCTGTCCAAATTGGACAGCATTGCCAAGATTGCATCGTTTCGTACGGTCGAACTCATTCGACCGCACGACTTTCTATATCACTTAAAAAGGAGTAGCTGTCACGGGAAACGTGATGCGATATTCCCACTATCATCTAACATGTCCACGTTAGACGTGGAAAATGTGGTCCTTGGACGGACTACAAAGTGCTACCAGGAGTAACAGGGCACTACGACTTGTACTGCTTCAGTACAAGTCCACTTCGCACTGCTTCAGTTGCGAGTGGTGCCTTACGTATTTTCACGTACACTAGTACGTGCAGAGGAAGACTTATCTTTAAGGCAACTAGCTTTAAGAGAATTAAATGAAAACTGTATTAATATAATTAAGTATCTCTCTTTCTATCTTGTAAATGCTAACTTAATTATAATCTAATACTAAACATGTAATTGGATTCTTATCTTTATCTTCTCTGCATCTCTCTTTGTTTATCTCTACAGCTGATTGAATAGGCGAAGTATTTTTTTTGCGCATTGCTAGCACCTGCATTTCCAAAACCACATCAGCAAATTGCATGGAAGATTTGTAAGTTTACTTCCTACATACTTCTGCAAGAATGCCAGTTCCTGTCATAGGTAAGGTGCGCTTTGACATCCGTAATCAGATGGTGTGCCAGCTGGGGGGACGGTAAGGTCATCTCATCTCAATCTATCGTACCCTTGAACTCTTTCTGACCCATTTTTATGTTTGGTCACTAAGACCATTCAACAATTGTTTGGCAAGTCAACAGCAATGGATCTCACTTTTCAAATCTTTAAGATAAGACATTACCGTAAAACTTGTACCTTCCCGCCTTCAACGCAAGACTCTGATATGTGACACGTTTTTTAATGTGGCACGGAGAAATACCACAAAGTAAAGTGTATGCGCTTTTTTATTCCTTATTGAAATTGTCTTGCCAGAATATATGCAACTCTCTAAATATAAGACTTTATCAGAGCCTCTCCGTCAGGGCGGTCATCATTCTAGCCTACGCAGCCGTGATCGTAGAAAATGATCCAATGCGGGAGCGCTTGGTTGCACCAGGGTCTATGCAGCCACTCACCGAAAGAGTGCGCATGCGCTTTGTTGGGAAGTTTGCGGAGTCAATCTCGCAATTCGAGGTGGGCGAGGTCGAAATACTGGATAACCTTTTCACTGTGCATGTATTGCCGTATTTGTTGACTTCTATTGTATTGTCATTCTTGAGCTCAAAAGCGGAATTTTCGCCCTGCTTTTCGTTTCGATTAGCTTTGTAAAAAAAGTCGAGCAGCAGGCCGACGGCGTGGCCATCCCCATCCTTACCATCCTCAGAGAACCGGGGTTTCAGCTGCACAGGTTGAAACTTGCAATCAAATGATGCGGAAAATGCGTCGAGCTCGTCCATCGGAGCGGGCGGATCTTCATGATTATCCTTTAGTCTCTGTACGAAAGCGGCCTTTAGTACCACTAATTCGAGCTGCGCTGTCAATAGCCTCGCGCGAGACTCGGGCGATGGGTTACACGGACGAAACACTTGCTTACCAATGCACTCTTCACCTGTAAATTTCTTGGTGATGCGCATCGGCTCGCAATTGAGCTTCTGCGAGAGGTATAGACGAAGCATAGTGCCTTTTTTGAGAGGTAAGAGGCCTTCTTTGAAGTAATATGTCAGCTGCGTGGCGTAGCTGCTTTCCTCTTCGGTCCATTTGCCTTTTCGAAGACCCGGACGGGCCTTGCTTTTGGTAGAACGGATGGAACGCTTGGGAAGGCGCGTGCGCTTGAATGTCATCTTGTTAGGCTGATTCGATTCATCAAGCATGCCACTGCCCGAAGGAAAGAGCTGCTGTTGCTTTGTCTCGATAGTGCAGCGATCCCGTGGAAGCGTCATCGAGTATTGTGACAGTGGCTCATGTTCAGGCTCGCCAACAATGTTGCAAACAGACAGTCTCGAAAAAGACTGGCTCGAGGCCGTGAGGCCAAAGCTGTTGCTCGCGCGAGGGTTGGGAATGATGAAGCGAAGCGGAGCCAGCGTTGGTGGCTGCAGGAAAGGAGTGCTGGACAATCCGACAGAGTGCGCAAAGATAGCCGGATGAGATTGCATGGATGGAAAAGACGCCGCGGAAAGATTCGACGAGGTGGGAAATGTGCTTCCGATGGGCACAGAAGAGCTGAGTAAGCTGCAGGAAGGAGCTGCGCCAGTTCCGGTCGAAGGTGAGCTTTGGTAAAATAACGACTGCATGTCCATTTGAAGCTAATGTACAAAGTGGCAGTGTCTTGATGTATGTCACGTTGCGCGGAATTATTTGAGTGATCGGAATAGCGATGTGGAGCGTGCAAGCGGCGGATAAATTAACGGCACTTTTCATCCAATCGTCGTCGTGCTCGTCGCCAATTGTCGATTTGGTTCACAAAACTGAGGAGACACTACTTAATCAATCAAGGCCTTTGACAGGGAATCAATGTTAAAACGTATTAATTTATAAATCTTTCACTTCAACACCGATTTCGAAGATGGGATCCCCGTCTCTGGCCGGAAGCAACTTCAAATTGATTGTAACCTGTTTTTAAAATCGCCAGCACTGATACCGACTATCGCCATTGCCTAATTCTTATCAAGCGAATGTTGAGTTGATACTAACCTTTTTGGCAGTACTTAATCTTCCAGTGCAGAATGACTCCTGGGCTAAGTTTCAAAGCTAATCGGCCTCTTGGAGAAAGCTTTATTTCTGAGCCTGCGAACCGGATGGCGGTGGACGGTCTCTCCACCAATTTTTAGACCACAAATGTATTTTCTTTATAAAAACCTGCGAATACTTATGTAGTGACAGATTTATGATATGAAACATTTATAGTCTCGTCCGTCATTAAAGATTGCTGCATATTATTCAAATTGAATAATTGCAAGTCCTTAATTATCAACCGCCTGCGTGTCTGACCGCTTCAAATCTTCTCATAAAAATTTGCTGCCAGGGTCCACGTGTGTATGTAAAAGTGATGAATGTTTCCACTTATACGCAGCGAAAAAAATCAACTCAGTATCTTTTTTAAAACAAACCGGCATTTGATAAAAAGCACATTGATTCAATAGCAGAATCAGTTGACGCCCTCAATCCGTGGCATGTTGATCATTGGGACTCGTGACGAAAACGCCGCCTGCTGGTACGTCAAAATCTCTTTTGGCTCAGCAACTTCGTATGGTATTCAATCTTGATTCGCTGTGCGCACTGCAGACACGAGCACACACACCTTGCCCGTCGACGCGTATCCCATCCAGAAAACCAAATTATACGATGGGATCTCGTCTGTACATGGCTCGCACGATGGCGTGACGATGCAGCAGCGTTCTATTTTATTGGACTCGTACAACCGATCAAATGTTTTACCAAGAGTCTTCGTGTCTTGTTTGTGCTATAATTGCTGCTGGGCGTGGTCAAATCTATGGGATCTAACTCTGAGGAACATCTTACGCTTTGTGGACTCGACAAAGATGCCCGAAAAGATGAGATTTGAAACCTCATTGCTTACAGGAAGACGTCGAGCCGCATGACCTCGGATGACTTCGCGTCATATACGATTGCTTGTCATTGAGCATTCTTTTTTTTAAAGTCTTGCGGTATCAATCATCTCTTTGATAGCGAAGATCAAGCGTGGTTGATGGACAATTGTAGGATTAATGGACGAAAAAGACTCGTGGGCAGGGTCGACACTCAAGCGAGGCTTTCCGCACAATGTCTTAGACCAAGTATGTAAAGCCCGGGTCTCGCACAAGAATTTTCGTCCGATGAAACCATTTACGATGAACCTTTGTGTCCTACTGGAAAAAGAGCAGCTCGAATGACTAAACTTGTGGCCTTTCCTTTATAATTTTTAATTAGATTGCGACACGATTTGAAAGCAATCACGTGAATAATGCTAAAACTTAAAATAATAGTTTTTACAGGTGTCACGCAGCTGCTTCGACGTAAGCAACTTCAAGATCGCAAAACTTCAATATCGCATAACTTCAAGTGCCAAGGACGTCAAGGGGCTCTGTTGATCTCAGGTCTTTGTGAGTGAACTGAAGCATACTTTACGTGCCTTTCCTGGAGGAGAAAATCATTAATGTCGCAAGTTTACAGTGGCATTGAGATTTCTTCTATCTTTATCATCTCATCCATACAAAAATTTCGCTTCGCCCTTCAGTAAGATGCTGCCACCACACGTGTCACGAGAACGGCACAACACTGAGTCCAGCTGAGGCTCAGCACTTTTGCCGGGGTCTTCACGAGTTTTCACGACTTGAGGTTCAAATGTAGATGCACTAAGGTGGCTGTGATTAGTCTGCAGCACTAGGTCCGTCAAAACATGAAGATTGTCCCGACGATATATGCTCACGGAAACGTTATGCCGCTCGCGCATAATGGGAACCAGCAGCTGAAGAAATCCAGCTGTAACCTCGCTCGACAAATTCGTCAAGCGCATGGGCGTAGCGCGACCAGTGCCGCGGATCGAGTTGTGCAACCAGTCTGTAAGCACCATGCACTTCGATTTGTCGGTTGTCCAATGGTCCAGTAAACACTTGATCATCGGCGAGTTAATGTCGCCAGGTGGTGCAGCAAATGGTGCCGTCTCCTCCGTCCACTTGCTACTCTTTTCACTTTCCAAACGTACTCTTCTCTGCTTGTCCTTCGCATCAGTCCCATCGCAAGCTGCAACATTACAGTCCAAAAGTTGTGTAAGACGAGAAACCTCCACTTGAGCCAATCTATTGCATTCCTCAAGTGCCTTTTGCGAGGCGATTGCTGCGCACCATTGAACTTTTGCGTGATGCAGCATTTCCTTCGATAGCTTGAACTTTTCCGTCATGGCCAGCAAATTGCAATTGAGTCGTTCAATTACCGTCTCACTTGTCTCGCTGCTGCTGCTGCTGCTTGGAGTGTCCGAACTTGCCGATCCACTGCTGCTGATGCTACTCGCTCGTTTCAGCGCGGGTCCGAGCACCTTATTTGTATCATTTTCAGAAAGATGTGTAGCCTTGATGCCAGCTCGCAGTCCTCGTAGCTTGGCTTCAAGCTTCAAGTTCGTCTCAATGAGGACATCGTGCATGGTGACACCCAGCGCCTGAGAGCTTTCCTCATTCAAAAGCTGAGAGCACGAGCAGTCAGCCATACTTGAAAGCGACTCAGCAGTTCTCTTATACACAGAATTCATCGCGCGAAGGCTTTCTAGCACAGCTTGTTCCTCCAGTCGCTCTGCATGCAACGTGTCATTGGCACTTTGCAACTCTTTCTTCCGGCTTTCAAGCCATTCAATATGCGCGAGACATCCAGGCAATTCGTCCGCTACGAGGCGTAAAGCGTCAACTTCTTTGCGAAGTCTCTTGGTCTCCAACGTCTGTGCTTCATTTTCATCAATTGTAATTTGTAATCGGTGCTGTAGCTTCTCATAGTCCATGTACGTAATACCACAGGCCTCGTTCAGATCGTATGCGGTCGCAGGATTAGAGATAGTATAATTGCGTTCCAAAGCTTCAGCTTTGGCAACATGCATCTTGAGTTGTTCCAATTCCGTCTGCAATTCGAAAACCTGATTTTCTACTAGCATCTTCGCAGCTTCAGCCTCCGCCAAGCGAATCTTAAGCTGATTCTCTTTCTCAAGCATATTTTTTACAAGCGCCGACTTCGCTTCGAGCTTGCTATGCAGTGCGCTAGTCTCTATCAGCAGATTCTTCCGATTTTCCACCACACTGGCCATTTCGATTGTTTGTGTCTCCAGATGTGCTCGTAGCTTTGGCCGCTCGCATTCCAGCACCACCACCTGCTCACGCAATGCCAAAACTTCATCATTCAAGGCTTTGTTGTCTTCAAGAAGTCGAATACCGGCACGCGCAGCTTTCCGTAGCACCTCTTCCTCGTCCATGTCTGTACTCGGAACGTCTCTTAATTCGTCACATTAAATCAGGTATTAACTTAATTTACGGTAGGCATGTGTTAAAAATATCGTTAGATGTGAAAAGACATTTTACATCTAAATGCCTCTATTTAGGCGGCGAAACCATGCATATCGCGGTAGAGACAATCCCTTCCAAAAGGATATCATAATGAAACCGGCTTCATTATCCATTAGTAGATATAGACCAGTATATCTACTTTCTCCGCGTGGTCCAGTCAGCGCTGGACGCGCGCAAAGAGAAAGGGAAAGACGTCGAGCATAATTACAAGACACTTCTTTGCCAATTAAAATTGACTACGGCTTATCAAAGCCTTTCACAGCCATTTGCTGATGCATGGCAACTTTTATATATAAAGAAGCTGCTATCCGGACCCCCCCCTGCTAACTGGACACCTCCTTATGTGCTTGTTGTGATTGGATAAAAGCTACACATAAAATATTCTCATTGTACGAGTCATTCCACTGCATTGCAATATCAACATTTATTTCTTTAAAGCGTCTTCGCTATGCCACACACCACAATTATCTACATTAGAGGGTGTGACTGCCCATCAGGAATCGTGTCTTCGTTCGGAATTTTAAATGTACTGCTTTTAACAGGTGAGAAAAAGCCAAGAGTGTCATAAAAAGAGCGACAAGAAAGGGCAGCAAATTGAGCACGACGGAGAAGTTGAGCTGGAAAGATGCAAGCATGAATGTTTGTCTTCGGAGGTAAGAATTTATCTACTTTCTTCCTACCAATTTTGCGGAAGTACATCAAACCAATAAGATGCAACCATTACACTACTCTCATATATACAGAGTCATTCCACTGCATCCAAAACTCAACAATTATTCCTTTACAATCATCTTTAGATCGCCCTTTGGTCTTTGGGACATCACACCCCTACATTACATCAGGGAATCGCTTTAGCCACGCACCTTAATTATCTACATTAGAGAAGTGTAATGGGTGTGTGCCCCTGAGCATATCAGAAACCGTGTTTTGGTTTGGCGATATTCGATGTACTGTTTTTAACAGGTGAGAAAAAGCCAAGAGCGCCCGCACTTGATTGTCAGTCATTAAAAGAGCGAAAAGGAAGAGCAGCAAATCGAGCATGAGTTTAAAGTTGAGCTGGAAATAATCGACAAGGGTCGGAGGTGCGCTCTTGCGTATGTAAATTCAATCGAAGGATGAATTTATTATAATATACTTCTAACATTTTTTGCGGAAGTGCATGCTTACCTTTCAAATAGGCGAATCTTAATCCACCATGAGCGCAAGCAAAGCCACAATTTCTTATGTTATACTTTTTGACGGCTTTTGTTCGGAATTTATTTGTTGAGAAAGCATCTTGCTATATAACATAAAGTACGCATATGTTGCGAAGTCTTTTGCAGACCATTTGAGCCGGCCTGCACAAAGGTTTCTCAATATACAGTATATTCTAGTTATCCACAAGTTGCCACCATTACGCTACTCTCATAAATACCGACGTAGATAATTAAGGGGTGTGGCTACATCAGTTCTCAAATGTAATTTAGCGGGATGACGGGCAGGGGGTGTGGCTATACCAAAAGGGGTGTGTGCCAATACCGGTTCCCATTACAAAATTTTAAGTTCAAAACATGACCGCAACGCTGAAGAGTTCGATGCGCCGATCTATGGGTGCTACAATAATGGCACTACCACATGCCGAAGTGTTGAAACAAAGTCAGCTGCTGACTGAAAAGGTTCTCACTTTGCCGGAGTTTGCGCACGCACGCGGCATTAGCGTATATTTGGAAATGCCAAAGGAGGCAGCAACATTCGAGCTTTTGGAAGCCGCATTCGCATTGAACAAAAAAGTTTATGTCCCTAAAATCACGGGGCAATCACCTGAAGACCTTAAAATGCTGCAAGTTTCCTCGATGGATGACATTCGTAGCTTCCCCAAGGTACTTTGGCGAGTAGTAAAATGCTGATTTAATGAGCTGATCGGTCGGGTCTTACCCTTTTGAAGGACAAGTGGCAAATTCCGGACCCCCCTCTGCACCTCAATGGCGGAATGCTGCGTGACGACGTCGAGTGTGTCAACGATATTGATCTGGTGCTACTCCCTGGCGTGGCATTTGATCGTTTAGGGGGGCGATTGGGCCATGGAAAGGGTTATTATGGTGAGCTCAAAGCTGCATTAATTAGCGACAAAGGAAGGAAAGATGCCTATTCGACTTTGTGTTTACTTGTAGATTCGTTTTTGCATCGGCTTATGAAACATTACAGCGCTATTGGGCTTCCGCCTCCCACCACTATTGTACGCCTTTTATCAATGGGGGCAGCTTTGAAACTTGGGGCGGTACTCATGGTTGCATTGTAAACAGGGCCTTTGCTTGACGCCACAGCTTGTTCAGCACGTGCCGTTAGCTGATCATGATAGAAAAATTGACATAGTGGTGACACCAGACGAGGTAATCCGCGTACATTAAGCGGTCGGATAGAATACATGTTTGAATACGTTACTTCATTTGAATTTAATGCCTCGTCTTGAAGCGTATCACAGTGTTGAATATTATTTAAAGTCGACTCGACAGATTTCGAGCGTGACTGCCCCTGCAGACTCTTGTCAGTTGCTGGAATACTTGGCCGCGTCGTCGAGGATAGAAAAGTAGATCTGCGGTCTCTTCTGACCCGTGCCGTGCAGAGTCTCTGTAGCGTGGGCAAGGCGCAGCAACATGTCCTCCTGCCAATGAGCGGTCTGAAATTGAATTGACATGGGAAGTCCACGAGAATCGTAACCGATAGGCACAACCACACTCGGCACGCCGATGAGGTTGCCGTACACGCAAAACCGGAAAATGTTGCTAATCTGCGCTACATTCAGCTCTCCAGCTGCAAAAGCTTCGAGTGGAATCTCTGGGGCTGTGATGCCAGTCGAGGGAGTCACAAACGCGTCGACATGGCTCAGAACCTTCTCCTGGAACTGACGCAGTGCGAATGCACGAATTCGTTGTGCAGCAATAAAATCCATGGCCGAGAAGCTGCGACCAAACGTCAAGAGAATTTGCGTTTCTGGAGACATCTCGCCGAAGCGCTCGTAGTATTTGTCCAGATTCTGAGCAAATTCGGACGTAATCGTGATCGAGTGGGCGACGTGGATGGCCGGCAAATGCTCCAG
>NC_090618.1:3626186-3641774 GCF_004359215.1 Bremia lactucae
ACCCTTGTGTATGTGATGCACATAGGTGCATTCACATTAGGAGGGATGACGCCTAGCGTCATCCGGTACGCGAGGTATCTAGAAAGATACGCTCGGAATACATATTAGTGTTTTCTATAGAGATGACATTTCGATTGGTAAAGATAAGTGTTTATATTTAATGTGATTAAATATAAATCAGTCTGAAAACTACTCTCTACTTAAGAAGTGCGGACGAGGATCCGGATTACCGCTCCCGTGACAACACTTTACTAGATAACTTAGTGCGTTGGGTGAGGTCGCTAAGGCGCTCACCACAAATACCTCACTGCTCGCAAGAGAAGCTGGTTTAACCACTTCCTCCATAGGCTAGGGTAAGGCGCCAACCACAACTACCTCACTGCACGCAACAAAAGACGGTCTAACCGCTTCCTCGCTGTGCTAGGGTGTATGTCTAGGTAGAGCGTGGTCGCATTAAGACGTGCCCACCTACATCTGTTGTCTAGTTGATAAAGGCCATTACATCAACCCCACCAGACTATAAAAGGTATCCAGTCATTAGTCGGAAGAAGACCTATCGACTCAGAGAGTCACTTAGTTCTATAGAACTAATAGGTTTAAAAACTCAGAAAGTCGTAAGAGCTCGTAGAGCTTAACGAATCCTAGTTAAAGGGATTTAGGGTTTCGTGGAACCAAGTGGCAACTAGTGCCCGATTCCATCTCTCATAGATCAATGCGCAAGCCTTATGAAGGCTCTAGACGCTTTAAGATAAAAAGGGTACTGAACTTCTTTAATTATACAAATCTTAAACGTTGCCCTATCTAAATTAGAATAAATTTCGGCGACCAGACTAAGATCTGGAAGCTACCACATATGTTATTTATAATAAATGGAATTTTAGTGATAATAGATTAAAAGGGTATTGAACCCATTAAGTAAATGTACCACAACAACGATTCACCAACCGAAGTGTGCCCCAATACATAGTAAAACAACATACTTAATCCAGCTTTTTTTACTGTACTAATTATTCAAAGCAATAGAGCAATCAGAAGGTCGAGTGCATATCATCAAAAAGTATTTGCTATTGTTAAAAAGCCACGTTAAGCATCTTAAATTTTTCCTATGCACGTTGTGTAGGTGAGGTGTTCAATGCAGCCTTGCCTACAATATTTTTAGTGTTATTTAGGCGAGAGGTGTCTTATTATTCTTTATAGCTGTTATAACGATCGCGCACGTCCCATTTAACATGAGCATCTCAAATGAAGAAGCATATAGCTTCTACACCACGTGTGAGAGGTTTACTCATCTGACTGACCTCGAATGAAAAGCAGTTAAGCGGATGAGTTCGACAGTAGCGGCCTGCTATCAGCGCAATGTTGTTCGCTACGAACAAGATGTGACTATTGCCGAGCTCATCTAACATTACTCAAAGCGGGCCGTAAAAAGTAATAGTAATCTTGCTTCACCAGCAAGGCTCTCAACAGGCAGAGGTGTTGTGAGTGCTCAACGGTTCGAAGTTATGAGACAGCAGCAGTCACTTACTGCTGCCGGGACGACGATGATTGGTTAAACTTGACTATGCCATTAAAGCTTGTCACATGAGGATGATGCGATGAAAGCAAAGTTTGGCATGTCCAACTTGGCCTCAGCCCTAACGGCTAAAGCTTCCCGGCCCATATGTTTGAAGCTTCTAAGGATCGGCTCAGATTTGAAGCACGGTAAGTGTGATATTTACGCATGCACCCAGCACGCGCGAATGTTCATAAGCTGTATTGCATTTAGTTCCATTGATGGACAGACATAGGTTACTGTGTTCATCAAGGGTCTTGCGGGTGTGTTGTGCCCCACACCCAGGGCCAAGAAACGCTAAGCGAAGTGATCGACCTCCTGCCAAGAAGAGCGGAGGACGCGGATCCGACGCTGTTGCAAAATTGTAACGGCGAAGCGACCGTTAAAACGGTTGGAAACAGTAGGTGCAAAGCGCCCTGCTGACCAGCAGCATCAAGAGAATTTGCAAGCATCTTCACTAAAGCTGCTCTTAACCTACAAGCCTACACAGTTAGTGCCCCTGGTGATGGTTACTCTTATCACCTTGCTTCGCTGACTAGTCGATTGGGAGGCGTCAAATTACACGCCAATCGCTAAACGATCGTAGGCTCAAATTCGTTGGGCGCGATATACCTATAACGAAGATGAAAGTGCCCTTTGCAACAGGCACAATTTTTTCTTACAGGGAAAAAGCGAGTAGTTAAAGAAAAAACACTGCACACTAAAAGGTAAATAGTATGGAAATAATTTCATTGTACTGGATTTAATGACGAGGTGGATGCCATCCTGAAAATACAATGGCTAAGAAAAACGAGTCATGCACTAATTGGCAGCATCAATCTGGTATTATGCCTCTCTCTAGTACATCAGTTGTTCATTTGACGAACGTCTTGAAGCATCACAAGCGTGTGGTGTACTTAGAGTGAGTGCGATGGTCTCAATTATGGTTTGGGCACTGGTACCACTGCACAAGTCCACTCAACACATCGTGACGTAAGATTCCGGCGGCTGTGCACGAGAGCAGGTAGCGCCAAATGTCCACTACTAGAATAAGTCGAGTGGACACGGGACGAAAAATTCTCCTCGAGAGGGCAGCATCCACGAAAGATTATAAAGCATGGCTATAAGAGACAGCGCGAAATACTGGATTGACCGAAACGTCGATCGTAGAGAATTTTGCTGTGATTGTGCAACCACAGCTAGAGGCAGTTAAGGGGATACTCATCGATAAACAACAAACAAGTCTGAAGAACTTGAGAAAATTTGTTCCCAAGAGCCTATGAAAAAGTTTCCAGGAAGAAATTGAGACGCTAAACGTTTTGTTTGATACCAGATCAAGTGTATGCTCTTAAATTCTTCATCTGAAACCACCGCTGGTATTAACTCTGGAGATAATTATTTGCAACGCTTGAAACGAAACGGATTCGTAGTGGTCAGCATTGTGGCAAAGTCAAGTAGATCTGCGTACTTGACAAAGAAGATATGTACCTGGCCAATATTCGTTCGACGAAAGTACTTTCTGAGAATGAAAAGTTTTCAGCGCTCATCAATAGACGATAGGGAACTCTCGGACTGAATGTTTAAGTCTCAATAATAGTAAATGCGAAAGGCAAATCCTTCGTGTAAGATTCTGGTCCGATTCATCGATGCATTTTATGATCCGTACAATGCGAATGTCTAAGGCCAAAAGAACTCGATACTAGATCGACATAATAGCAGATTCGAAATATTGTGTGACCTCTGCCTCGTGAACATGTAGTGGTGAGTACTACCAGCGATCGGCAAGTCAAAATTGTAACATAGCTCTCCGACCGTTTGCGTGCGTAATGTCATGAAAGAATGACGGATAGGACATGCATTCAATAAGTAAATGCTGCAATGGTATCGGCTTAAACGCTGTTACCGAGGAAGTACGTAATCATTGGTTATGCCTACGTGAACCATCTAGTTGTCCATGGATCTTTTGGCTGATTTCTATCAGATTCTAAGGTGTGAACAGAATATTCCATTTCCGGTTGAAAGCACCTCAAGCGGTAAACGGTGGGAATTGCTACGTGCTTTGTAATGCCCCTGCTATTTTCAACGATTCTGTTGAGATCCGTGCGGTATTTTAAAGTAAGTTATGCGGATCATGTACTAATCAATAGCAGACTATGAACAGAATTCGGACGTTGAGGTGGATCCCTCCCGAAAAACTACACATAAATTATTTTAATTATATGAGTCAATCCACTGCATCGCAAAATCAATACTAATGGCTTGAGAATCATCTTTAATCGCCATTTTGGCGTTTTGGTGACGCACATTCCCTAAATTACGTTAGCGATCGCAAAAGCCACACGCCTTAATTTTCTACATGAGAGTAGTTTAGTGGGTGGACTACATCAGGAACCGTATTTTCGGTCGGCGATGTTAAATTTGCAGTTTAATCTAAAATCATTAAAAAGGTTTGACTGTTTTATCTAACAGATATTGAGTTTCAAATTTTTTATTAATATCTCAATTCTTCATGTTAAATATCTTTTCGATAGAACAGCGTCAAACCTTCTATGGTTGTAGATTAAAGAAGCAAAACATGCGTTAAATTAATCGAATTAATGGATAGGTGACCGAGTAGGGCAGCAAATCGGGCACGAAAGAAATGTATAATGAAAAATAGGCGACAAGAGTCGGAAGTGTGCTCTTGCGCATGCATGCTTATTAGTCTTGAAAGGTTAAGCTGACGATATTTTTATAACCTTTTTACTTCTACCAATTTTGCGGAAGTGCAGTCACCAAGAAATTATTCCCATTACAGTACTCTTATGAATACAACGTTAGATAATCAAGGGGGAGGACTATACCGAGCATCTTTGAATAGATATAGATCCAATTTTAGCAAATTTTCCTTTTTTGGAACCCCGCTTCTCTTATCACACTTTGGGGAATTTTGGCTACAGGGCGTCCTTCCACCAACTATCCACACCTTCGTGCGGCTTAGCAGGGCGGCCATTTATTGGATGGTTGCTCGTCTGCTTATTAGCCTATCTCCGGCAATGTGTGTTCGTACCGCCCTCCGCGGGTATCGATTTACGTACCTCCCGGTCCCATTTCCAGTGCTTAACCACTCGGCTACTAAGTTCGGTCTTAGAATATATAGAATATTAGCAAAGAGGGGGTGCGGATAGCAGCTCCCTACAATTTATATTTTAATTTTAGTTTAAATCAACCCCACCAATCGCTGCTAGACGCACGAGCGAGTGGTACACAATGCGTCACTACGCATAGCTTTATATTAATAAATTATTTATGAAAACTATGTTTAGTGACTCGTTGTGCACCGCTCACTCGTCAGTAGATAAAAAGGTCATTACGTCGGATTTAGTAGATAAGAAAATCGTTACGGAGAAATAAAATATACTAGTACAGCTTTTCTTTGCTTATACTCTATCGACCTTATGTTGCTAAGACTCCTAAGCAACTTCAAACCTTCCGGGTGGGTCACTATGTGAACCACGCCCGAGTGGCAGGTCTATGCACTTCACAAAAAGTAGTTTATAATCCCATTAAGTACAATTTGTGTACTGAACAAGTTTGTGTAAAATAGGGCAACTATATTCCGTTACAAGTAGGGACGTGTTTAAATTGTTACGGTACAAGAAATTGTTAAAGCTGCTAAATCATCATCGCCGTGGTACCACAAGTGAAATGCCGGATTTATTGTGGGCGACATCGAATAACTCGACGATCGACCAAAGGTTACAGACCAAACAGAACGTCCCGCGAAGCTAGCTTCAAATTGTATAAACTCTTGATTTTAGAAAGACTTTAAGTCAAAGTTTCACAGAAGTAGACGAAGAAACTCATGCGGCACAAATGAAAGTAAAACTCTAAAAATCCGAAAAAATCACTAAAAATTGAGCTGAATGAACCTTGACGATGATATTTTCTATGCCACAGTAAATTCGGCACAACAAGCAATCCAACACGGGTCGATTTGCCCAGACAATAATGCTGCCGCGTCCACGCGCATGTTTGCGCCAAAATGTTTTGCACTTAAGAATGGGTCGACGCAAGTGATACGTAGTCATTCATTTTTTGGCGCTTTCGTGCTGTAGATTAATCAAAGAAACTTGAAGTTAATTAGACTGCACAATAATCTTTTCAGCAAGTTGCCATAGTAGTTCACAGCGCAAGTAGCGCTTTCCTTCACGTACAGAAGTCAAGTGTAACGAGACACTTCTCATAAGTACTGGTAAGTACTACTGGATCTTACACCGATTACATTGAAGGTTAAGTTCCTCAAAAATTCACGTACATAGGGGTGAAGAGGAAGGTTTCTAAGTAGCTAAGGGTTTTAGCTACCAATAGTAATTCAAAGGATTAGAATTAGGAAAAGTAAAGCTTTATTAATTATCTAGTTTCCTACGTAGCGATCTTCTATTATAAAGGATGTAATCTAAATCACGATGTTGAATCGTGCTCGTCAAACGTGGTGAACCCGATCTTTCCTCCTCCTCATTAATTTAAATGAAAGTATGTTGCTCTTCCATTTTTGTCCGAGCTCCGTTTCTGTCGGCCCACCGCATCAGCGATGGAATCCTGTACGAAGCGGACCACTGCTTCTCTAGCCAGTAGAAAATTATCTGCTGACTCGTTTTTTTTCCTGTGCGACCGGTTCGCACTGCGGAGACCTTGTGCACAGCCTTCGGGATCTAACTCCTCAATGTGTTAAGTATTCACACTGAGGTCTTGTGCAGTCATGCTAACGACCGAACCACAAGTGAGGCCATCACACTCACTCGTAGGACATCCACAATCTTGTGGATGATTCAAGACGTTCATCAGTTGGCCATCTGATTGAACATGAAACAGCCATCGTCCCGGCTTGATGCTGCCGATTTATACATGGCTCGTGCTTTCTGAGCCATGGCAATCCAAGGATGACAACAAATTTGTCATTCAAACCTAGAGCGATGAAATCAACATCGTACTGTTTACCCTTTTAACGTGCATAAGGCGCACTGTCATCCTCGTTGGAGGGAAATCGCGCTCAATAAATTTGAGAATGGTATCTTCTAGCGATTGGCGTCTAAGTGGCAGCTTATTTGACACTTTTATTCTCAGGGTAATGAAGTTAACCTCATCCCCTGAGGCAGTTACACTCAATGCTTGTGGTTGAATACCAACTTTCGTCAAAAGACCTGCAACTTCTTTTGATGTTACTGGATCAGTAGGGCGCCCCGCACCTTCTGACTTTGACCGATTTTTGACGATCCACCTCGCCGTTTCGATTTCACAACAGCGTCGGGTCCGCGCGCCTCCGCTATTCTTAGAGAGAAGTTGATCCTTCCCGCTCAGAGCTTTAGGCACTGGCTGCGGGGCACTACACTTAAATGCGTAGTGGCCCGTCTTTTGACAACAATTGCATTTTTGCAATCGTTTGGGATTTGAAGAGCAACGTTTATCTCTTTCTACATACGAGAGATCCATGGGTTCTTGACCTCCGTTTTTGTTGTCTCGAAGAACGATAATCTCCAGAGTTGACGAAAGCCTGTTAAAGACTGAAAGTCCTCCTGTTCCGCCATAGAGATCGCTTAGTCAAGCGACTCTAACTCTAGCCGGAACAGGTGGGTCTTGACAGGTCCGTCTGCAATACCTTTTAATAACACGGTTGATCATCAATTGGATGACTAACGAAACAACTGACCAGGTATCGTGTATATTGGGCATAAGCGTAGATATCACGCTTACCCTGCTTCAAATCCAGGAGCTTGGCTCGAGCCCTGAATTCGGCAGGTGGCGGCTCAAATGTTTGTCTGGGCCGGGCCTTAAAGACCTCATACGACCCAAAGACTAATGGGTCGTGAAGCTTGAGCCCTAAGGCCCTAGAATTGGCACGTCCGTCTAAGATGGGCATGCCAAATTTAACCTACGTCGCATCAGTGGTGATGCGACGAGCTTCTATGGCGTCGTCCAACTCGACGAACCATCTCAAAAAGGAATCGTCTTAGACTGCCTTAAACTTAGATATTTCTATCTTTAAGCTTTCGGGTCAACGCGAAAGCGTCGGCCATAATCAGCATATACATGCTTCTGTCTTAACAGTTCCAACTGTTCTCTCTCAGCAACTTGTTCTCTTAACAGCTCTGTGTGTTGAAAGCCTTGCTAGTGAAGCAAGGTTACTTTCTCTTCGGCCTCGTCGAGTTCGTGTTGAATGAACTCGGCTATGACTACATGCTGTTCACTCTGCCCAGAGTGTACAGCATAGCGCCAACGGCTGGCCCGCCTACGACCGAGCTCATTCGTTGAATCGCCCTCGATTCAAGGTCACTCAAATGTATAAACCCTTCACGCGTGGCTTTATAACCTTCTTGAGGGGCTGGAAAGCTCCCTTCTTCTTCATCTGACATGTCCATGTTGGATGGAACGTGCGCGGTCGTTAAACGGACTACAAAGTGCTTCCAGGTGTAACGGGGCACCTCTTACTAGTATTGGTAACTACTAGTTGACCTTACACTGATTACAGTGAAGGTTAGGTGCCTCGGAACTACACGTACACAGAGGAAGGTTTCTAAGTAGCTTAGGGGCTTTAGCTACCAAAGGTACTTCAAAGGTTTGGAATTAGGGACAAGTAAAACTGTATTTATATTTTAGTTTCCTACTTAACGATCTTCTATCTACTACTGAACTTATTATATTAATATCAACTAAGTATGGCTCCTCTTTGCGCATCGCACAATCGTGTCTTAAAAAGATTGGCGGTGTTGATTTAAACTGAAATCAACCAGTCAATAGAATTAATGTCTTATTGCATCAATATTATCTAATCTGGAAATATTGGAGTGTTAAAGTCAAAATTAATAAAGATAATAATTTTGTATTTTTTTGTATTTTTATTTTATAGGAAATAATATTTGTTATTCCTCTTATAGGAAATAATACTTATGTGACGGCCATCAAGTCGATATTTAGTCCTACTTGGATTAAAAGTTGAATTGAAAAACAAATAATTGTTGATAAAATCAAAATTATTTTGGTGAGAATTTGAAGTGAAAATGTGTAAATATTACGTTTCCCTACTTTTGAATCTACTAAATAGCAAAGTTCGGTTGTTCGGTATTGCAAATTTCCTCGGTGCATGTGATCTGTGACCCTGTCACAGCATTCTTGCATCGGCCGCAAGTAATACTAATTTCGATTATGTACTTGGGAATGTGAGAGTACTTGATTTCTGTAACAGCGTCTTAGTATTGCCCGAGTGTTGGTTGCGATTGCAGGAGATTCATTATCTAACTTCAAATAAAAATTTGGCAACAATTTACCGAGCAAAACCTCGCTTTTAAAAAGAAATCTAGTGCATGTAGCAAAGCAATGTTAAAACTATTCCTTTTTTATTCCTTGAATTCGCTTCTTACGCCCGAGTCGCCAAAGTCTGATAGGCATTCCAGCACTCGAAATGTACTTTACCAATGCCACTGGCTAGCTCGTAAAACCGGCCATCGAATTGCCCAGGAATTTGTAAAATCGGTTGCACGCAATGGACACACTTGGGTGCAACCGACTGCTGGTACTGCTCCCAACACTCAAAGTGCACAAGGTGCTCCCCCTCAATCTTATAAAACCGACCATCGAATTTGCCCGCTAATTTAATCACAGGTTCAGTACAGTGCACGCAGCGCTGAGCAGTGGCCAATTGATACGACTCCATGCATTCCCCGTGACACTTTCCTCCAGAAACTTGAAAAAATTTGCCGTCAAATCGACCAGGGATAGCAGCAATTGCATGGCCGCAGTGAATACACTTTTCGGAGGTACGAATTTGGTACGCATCGATGCACTCAGCGTGCACACTTGAGCCATCAGGGAGAGTGAACATGCGGCCAGAAAATCGGCCTTCCGCTACTTCAATGCGCTGGTGGCAATCCACGCAGACTGGAGTGTTACGCTCTCGGTATGCGTCGACACACGCCCCCTGGCACACACGATCTACCTTTGTCAAACCCTCTTGCTCGTGCGTGAATGTCCGAAAGGTGCCTGAAAGCGCTCTCTGGCAAATGCAGCATACGGGCAACGAGCCCGTGTCTGAAACTGGCAACACTGCCGTCGGCTTGGACGTAAATAGCGTCATTGAAAAGCCGAGCTGAGATGGCAGATGACCGTCATACGTCGCTGGGATAATCACAAACGGTTTGCCACTATCCGCCGACATCAACGGAAGCTCTAAGACGCAGCTGCGGTTTGAAATAAAAGTGCCAGTCGCCACGACGTCCTGCGATAGATCGATCTTGCGCTGCTGTCGCTCACCATTCTTCACAACGACTGGTGCAATGTAAGACGTGTACTCGGTTTCCATCTTCATTCGGCGCGATGGCTGCTCCAGATGGACAATAAGGTTGCAGCCATTTGACGCTGGAGAAAAGAGCTGCACCTGCGGATTTAGATGCATAGCATCACGACCACCGCTCGTGATACCGTTCCACTCACCCGAGATAATGTGAATGCTTAGACTTGGAGACACCGGATTGCCAATACCGTCGGGTACGGATCGAAAATTGTACAAGTTGCACGACTCAATGACAGTCGTAAAGAAGCAGTAAAAGGCACTGAAATCCATCCAGTACGTGTGGTCTTCGCGAAATTGAAATCCGCACTCGACTTTCTGCATACGAGAAAAGGTAAGCCATTTCGGGTCTTCGTTCGACCACGACCCTTTCCACTTTTCCGGTTGCTGATGGGTTCCAATGCCCCAACTATTTCGTAATTGAATTAAGCGAGTATGTGCACCCTGGTAATTCAGCTCCACGAGCTTCATGACACCGTATGCATCGGTCTTACGAAGTCCTGTGGGTAATTCAACGGCCATTTCTTCATTGCTACAACCCACAAGCGACCCCGCCTGTAGGGCACCAGAGATCGTTTGCCAAGCAACATCCTCGTTCGCACACCTTTCTTGTAGCTTGTATCGAGAAGGAACACCGCCGTAAAGGTCCTGCAAGGCGTAAGCCTCCTGCCCGCCAACGATTGCCTCGTATCCACCGTGAAGCTTTGCATACGCTTTTTCCACTAGCAGCGACCAGATCTCAAATTTGCCGCTGCTCCCTGTGAATGAACCGAATACAGGCTTGCCATATTGACTGCATGGAATGTAATCATCAATAACAACCACGCGACTGCGATTATTACGCCAAAAGCGTACAGCATACACGCCTTCCTCGTTGTACTGCTGCTCTTTTGGAAATGCAGTGTCAACCTCAGCCCGGTCGGGACGCACCATGTCGTCAGTTAGTTGTGGAAAGACTTGCGACAAAGCAAGCCGTGAAGTCGAAAGAATAGAAAGCGCACCAAACAAGTACGCGTCTGCAAGCCGTCCCATGCGCAAATTGCCAGGATCTATTCCAACTCCAGAAATGCGGCTGGCAGCCCTTGACTCCAGCGATCGATCAAAGAGGCAAGTGCCGTGTGCATGAAAGTACACAGGAACTATCACCGAGACCCGCGACAAAACTCCCGATTCCGATCCATCGACACGGTAAGCTGACCCATTTCCAACACTATCAAACACAAGAGGCTGATAATGGTCAAGGAGACTCTTTTCCCACATAAGTTCAAAGCGTTGCAGGCCATCCTGCACAAACTCACTCATGTGCAGAATCATGTTCTTCGTCAATAACAACAAGTGATCGCGTTTGCGCTTTGTTACCCCAGAAGTCACTGCCTCTTTGGCAATCGTCAGAAAGCGAGCATCGATTGATGTTGGCGTCTGACGAATGACTTCCAGAATGCTTTCCGCTTCAGCAGCGTTTTTGATCGACATGCTGCACACGAGCTTCTTGTCGTCATCCAACATGGTGATTTCCACGTACGCTGTTTCGTTAAAGAATTCTGTCACACGCTTCCACTTGCGCACGTACTCTTGTAGATGCGGATACTTTGGATTGGTTGGATCACGGAAGATTGACGATGAGTCCGGAGGGAATTGAGGGTCTGTGAACTTTGTGCCGGCCTGCCGATGCTTGCGTAGAATTTGCAGCCACTCGGCGTTGTCAGGCAGTGTGCGTTGATTGTAGTACCGCTCTTCCGCTGGATTCGCACGTTCATTCTGCACCACGGCTATCGTGTCATTCACCTTGGTGACGTTGTAGCCTTCGGATTTCTCCTGTGGAGTGACGCGATTGCGTTCCACAGCACTCGAGATCTCCAGTCTTGTGCTTAAGGAATCCATCTGACGAGTGCGAATTACCTGATTAATGTGCACTCCGACGCCATTGCCATCGGACTCGACTCGCTCACCGTCGGGTTTTGCGCTGATGGATAAATTTGCGAGCAATTTGCTAAAGCTGCTGCCGGAAGAGATCGCAGCCTCAAAATTCACCGAAGCCGGTGGCTCAGCCGAAGCTGCTGGGGTCTGTTGCAAGGCGTAAGGATCGTACGAAGCGGAAGTAGCTGGCAGAGCGTACGGATCTTTGAGTGTAGTAGAGGCAGCGGAAGGATTCGGTGCTAACGTATTCGGCGGGTTGGAGCCTACGCTCGCCGAAGTCGCGAAGGCTGACCTTGTTCCAGTTCCTACCGATGCATTCGAGCCAGCTGGAGCCGTGTAGGAACTGGATGCTGCCCCGAACAAGTCTTTGTCGTTTTCTTTGGGTCGGTGGGCGCCACATTCTCCGCAAAACAGGGCGGTCGAGTCTACAAACGGCTCGCCGCATTGCGTGCATTTCCTAGCGGATGGCGTGCTGTAATTAAAAGAAGCGGCTGCTGCTGGTGCCTCGTAGGTCTCGCTTGATGCGGATAGCGATGGTTGACTAGGCTTAAAGAGATAGGAGCTCGAACCGGGAGCAGTGGGCGCTGTACCATGGGAAGAAAAAGTAATGCTGGGGGAAGCCAAGAAGGACGAAGTGGACGCCGGCAAAGGCGAAGGAGCGATTGGCGCGGGGCAGGGGGCGTCTTCACGAGAGGCGCCGCACTCGGCACAAAAGCGCGCGTTGGTAATCTCATCAGGCTCCCAGCGGTGGCCGCACTCGCCGCAGAACATGTGCAAAATAAAATCTAGTTAAAGAATGTATTGCAATGGCACGCAATAAACGAGCGAGCTGACAACAATAAAATGCAGGACATACTACAAATTAAGGGCGTTTTCTACCGCTACCCATTTTAAGGAACAAGTTAATTAACAAGAAGACAACCGAGTGCCCGAAACCCTCGAGCTGTCGAGTATAGAAATATAAGATGTGAGGCACAGGCAGCCTTAACGCTAGTCATCGTCACTTCGCTGGTCGACCGCATGAGATTGAGCATTACTTTCATCAAAAGGTCGTTGCCCTTGCACGCCGTTCAGCCAGTCTCTCGTGCTGGCAAAGGCCAAGCATCTTCGGCGAACGCACAAAGGGTCAAATGATATTACCACCCGGTGGAATTAAAAAAAAAACCGCTTGTTTGCAATTTGTGCGTCGTCCTGTTATTGCCGTGTGCATGCAAGCGGCACCAAATGTGAGGTGCGTGAGGATGACTCCATTTAATTTGAGCATTTGATGCAGCAGTGGGCTTCCGGTTAGACCGATGAAGTGGGGCGACGTACCGCCAAGCCGCTAGTGTATGCTTCGTCTCGATAAGTGCCAGTCAAAGTGATTGCAGTCCTGAGCGCAGAGGCTTGACGGTGCAAAAAATAGCAGGAGGAAGTGGACACGAACCAATAGTACACCTCCTGAAATTGCCCTTCGAAAGCTATCTGAAGTAGCCTGTATGCAAGTAAGAGAGTGCAGGGAGCCGAAATACATCCGTGAAGGGTCGAGTCGTATAACGGCGTGAGGGATCGTAGCCTCAAAAGGCTCACAAAATTCTTTTAAAATAGCGCCTTTCGACGAGAACCTTTGGTAAAAACCATAGTCGCATTCGAGCGAGATAATGAGACAACGAGGCTTTTTCAATTATCTTTAGTAAACTAGATGTAGTGATCTTGGTACATCAGCGTTGAATATTTAAAGCACATTGATTAGCCTTCGCACGATTCCTAGATTTTAGAGGAGAGGTCAAGCAAACATCATTGCAAATTCAAATGAACCACAGAGCTAAAGTTAAAAACCTATTATATGAAGCTGCCGCAAGATTATGCCATCGAAGAGATTGTTACCCTCAAAAACGAAGTAAGGGAAGGCATCAAATAAGTCGTACAGCAAGGTGTGTATTTATGATTTTCACAAACCTCTCTCGAATAATTTCTTATAATGTCGGGGCCACATAAAGTTGCGGACTTGAACGTCGATTGAAGGCGAAAAGATAAGATCCATTTGGCTATGATAAGCCTTACGTTTCGAAGTCAGGAATCTTTAGCCAGTTTATCCAGTTGTGTCCCGAGCTTTTCCATACTGATAGACTCTTTCATCGCCAGAAGGAGCTCGTCTCTCGACTCAGGGGTCAGTACTTTGCTCGTCTGTAGGCGTGCCAATATTCTTTTGAGAGTGTCGGGGTCCGAGGTGGCCCTGAAATAATAAAGCATTCTAAAAAGTTCGGGGACCGTAGACTTTTCGTTGAAGTGAAGTACAATCATAAATTTTGGGTCGCCTCTGATGAAAGATATGCGACGTTTGTATATGTCATGCAAGCTTTTGGCCATCTCTTCATACTGGGGCTTTGGATGAAGAATCCATTTCTCCAGCTGGTCATCCTTGAGCAAGCGCTCTGCCAATGCTAACCTATCGTATGTTGTAACAATGTCATAAATCTGCGAAGCTTCCTGCTTTTCTCGGAAGAGCGCATGGTATCTGAGCACCATTAAAGTCTTCAAGTCAGCGTCGACGTCAGACATGACGAGATTGTCGCAAACTTTTGTGGGAGTCAGTCCGAGCGCTTTCCAACCTTTAAACACCTCCGTTTTGATATCTTCGGAGGTCGACTTCGAGAATAGTATATGCGCCCCCATCTTAACAGCGCGATCCAATGTAGCTGGGTTTTTTTCTTCTAACTGTACTCTCAAACCATGTACAATGTTTGTATCTGACCAGCCCACATCCTTGAGATCAAGGTGCACTTGTTCCCATGTAGCCTTTTTGTCAGCGATATCATCGGCTACATTGAGTAACGTTTTTTTGACCAACAGCCTTTCAAGCACTTGCAATCGCCTATCTCCCACGGCCTTGATTTTTGTCGTCGATTCTTTCGGGACTCTTGGAAATATGTATTCTTCTCGTGCAGTAGAAGGAGGTACGTCTATGACTATTACACTGAGCACGAAACGAACACAGACGCCAGTCAAGAACATGCCCAGAACGAGGGGCGGGCGCATTTTCACGCAACGGTGGTCGTCCAGTGCGATACAAATATTATTTCCGTTAATAGGAAAAATAAATACTATTACCTACAAGAGAAATATCGTTTCTCAGCCACCCATAGTGGTGGCTTCTAATTCGTCAATAGCATGCAACGAAAAAATAAAAATCAAATCAAACATATTAAAATTAAAATAAATTAGTGAGGGAAAAGTACCAAAATACCCCTGACAAAAATGCAGAAATGACGGAAATACCCCTGTACTTCTATATATGACCAAAATGCCCCTGGCTATAGCCTATATATATTTATACACGGAAAACCGTTGCGAACAGCATAATCACATCACTTTAAGGAGTCTTTCTCGTTTGAAAAAAGGACAATTATTCAGTGTCCCGCTGTGTTTTTTTGAAGCACAACGTCATACTGGCCTGCGAGCCGGAACGCGGCTACCACGCTCGCTGTAAGAACCACCAAGGCAACTGGAAGGCTGTCCTTTCTGCTTCTACAACCCACGAGCTTATCAACGGTCTCCTTGTAACAGGCTGAAGTTGCCCTAATGTTACACAGTCCCCGTTAAATACATTTGGTGTACTTAAGGGAATGGTCAATTACTAAATAATAGTAATTAGACCCAACACTCGGGTGTGGTGCACATTTGTGACCAACCCTTGTGGATGTGATGCACATGGGTGCATTCACATTAGGAGGGATGACGCCCAGCGTCATCCGTGATGACGGCTAGCGTCATCCGTTACGCGAGGTATCTATAAAGATACGCTCGCAATACATATTAAATGATATCTATAGAGATA
>NC_090618.1:3643800-3655604 GCF_004359215.1 Bremia lactucae
GCGTTCCGACTAAGGCATTAGACGCGGCCGGCGAATTAACGCGGCGCGTGCGCTTAGTGCGAGGTTGAGTGGGCGTCTTCGCAGACGACCCACCAACGTGGCCCCTTTTAGGTGGCATCTTGGGCGCCGTGTATGGAAACACGTGCGCTAGAGTGATCGAGTGAACTAGCGGCGCGTAAAGCTGCTCGCAGTTCCTCTCTCCTCTTTGACGAATTTAAAAATGTAAATTCGTTCTTAAAGAGGGGGATGGTGTAACGGGCTAAAGTTGCCCTAATGTTACACAGTCCCCGTTAAGTACACTTGGTGTACTTAAGGGGATGGTCAATTACTAAATAATAGTAATTAGACCCAACACTCGGGTGTGGTGCACATTTGTGACCAACCCTTGTAGATGTGATGCACATGGTTGCATTCACATTAGGAGGGATGACGCCCAGCGTCATCCGTTACGCGAGGTATCTATAAAGATATGCTCGCAATACATATTAAATGATATCTATTGAGATAACATTTTTATTGGTAAAAATAGGTATTTGTATTTAATTCTATTAAATATAAATCAGTCTGAAAACTACTTCCTACTTGGTAAGTGCGCAAGAGGAGACGGATTACCGCTCCCGTGACGACACTTAAAGAGTACTTAGTGTGTTGGGTGAGGTCGCTTGCGCGCCCACCACAACTACCTCACTGCACGCAAGAGAAGCAGGTTTAAACCGCTTCCTCGCTGTGCTAGGGTGTGTGTCTAAGTAGAGCGTGTCCGCATTACGATGCCCGCCTACACTCCTTCTAAAGCAACTGAAAACCCCTTTTGGAACTAGATGGAATGCCAAGCTACTCTTTCCAGATGCCTTTCCGTGGAAGCCATCTGGAGAAACTATGTAATGGTTGCTATTACCATCGTGGTGTTTGCGCAGAACCGGGAAGGTGAGCTCTATGCTGGAATAACCTTTGCTCATTTTTAATTCTGGTTGTCAAAAGTGATCTTGGCCATTGCACACGCCCACACTCCAAAAATTCCGAAATATTCAAAATATCCAACAACTCATGGTGTAAATTTTAAATATGTTTACAAATGTGTCATCTACTAACGCTTCCGCATCTTCTGCTCCCACCCGCGGCCAAATCCGACCGTTCCTAAAAAAATGCGAAGCATACACAGGTTTCAAACATTGGCAATATTCCCAAAAGACACAAATGACCAAAATGTTGATATTCCGCCATAATTGGCGCGGAGAAGAAGTGAGATAGGGGCGCGGCGGTGAGGTTAAGTGATGCGATTATGCTGTGCGGAACGCTTTTCCGTGTATAAATATAGGCTTATTGCCAGGGGCATTTTGGTCATTTATAAAAGTACAGGGGTATTTCCGTCTTTTCTGCATTTGTCAGGGGTGTTTTGGTACTTTTCCCTTTTAAATATATTCGCGTTTTAATTTGATTCCTATTTGCGAGACACTTTTTATATATTTTAACGTGCAAGCAAGTAAGTAGCTCTAATCTTTGTAACAATTATCATCTCACCAGACACACATTTTTCATACTACACTGTATTGGGAAACTGAACATTGCCTACAAACTCCAGTGAGTTGCTTCCTTCTTTAGGCAGCAACCGTTTTTCCTTAAGCCAGTCTCTGCTATACAACTTGCTGCCATAACGCACCCCGCCGTCAGCAAAAATCGTAACGATTGTGTGTCCAGGGCCAAGCTCACGAGCCATTTTAACCGCCCCTAGCACGTTTAGCGCACTGCTCGGGCCAACGAAGATACCGTCACTACGAAGCAAGAAGTATGCCATATCAACAATTTCCTGGTTGGTTGCAGCGATTCCCTGATCCACGATCGACTCACGCAAATTCTGAGTCACACGTGGTAGTGCTGCTACTCCCTCTGCAATCGTGAATCCCTTGGCCATGGGCACGACTTCAAAACCATCCTCCATGACGCTTGTTGATCTGCCGTTGTTGATGTACACCGCCATAGCTGCGGTTTCCTCCGGATCAATAAGCCAGACTTGAATGGCCGAATTCTGCTCCTTTAAGAATCGCGAGATGCCACCAATAGTGCCCGAGGTCCCCGCAGATGTCACAAACGCGTCGATTTCTCCATTAGTTTGCTGCCAAATTTCCGGCGCTGTTCCTTCATAATGTGCCTTCAAATTTGCAATGTTATCAAACTGATTCGGGCAGTATGCATTAGGCGTCTCTCTTCCTAGTCTTTGAGCGACGTGAAAGAAGTGGTTTTCTTTGTCCGACATCGATGTTGTAGGCAGAAGAAGCACTTGAGCGCCCATGGTCTTCATCATCTGCACCTTTTCCGTTGCTGTGATGTCTGGCATAGTCAGTAGAGTCTTGTAGCCTCGTGAGGCTCCAAGCATCGCGAGTGACACACCTGTACTACCACCAGTAGCTTCAATGATAGTTCCCCCAGGGCCAAGCAGACCGCGCTCTTCAGCATCTAGTATCAATGACTTGGCCACACGGTCTTTAATACTCCCGCTGGGGTTCGTGTATTCTGCCTTCGCTAGAAGCCTGCATCCCGTGAGCCTTGACAATGTCGTCAGTTCTAGTAGTGGTGTGTTGCCAATTGAAGAAAAAATATCGACCGAGCCCGACGCGAATAGAGATTTGCAAAAGGACTTCGCTATGTTCTTCGAACACAATCCGCTACAGTAACGACTTAAGATTTTGGAGGGCTCATGATGATAATGTACGAAGAAACTGCTGCGCATGATTTAGAAATAACGCCGAAGACTTTTTTTAAATTTTTCTATGCTATCATTGTGGCACCTGAATTTTTAAATTTATCAATCCCCTCAAAATCATTTAAACATAAATTGTATTTATTAATTCGATATTTTTATTTTATTGAGGGTATGTTAATAATAACTTTTTCCCTCTTAATCAAAATATTTCCTCCTGAACAACATGATGCTAAGTTGGAGAGTTTTGAGGCATTCGTGCTCGGACAGCGGAGAGCCGCGTCCGAGGCACAGAGCCTTGCTACGGTGGAGTCTGTCACTCAGACTCAGGATGAGCTGAGGCATAAGCAGACTCGGAGCGAGGCTCTCGACAGACTGTTGAGATGCTCTCTCCCGGCCGCATCAGCCGATGCCCATTCTGATGGACCCGCCCAAGTTTGATAAAACTACAGCGCACACGATTGCCCACCGGCTGTTAGCCAAAGCGGTGTCGCCCGGCTCATCGAGGACGACAGCCTGATGGTGTCGTACGCAATGTCGCACACCTGCGCGGTAAGGCCTCGGAGTGGACTTACTCGGCTCTTATGGGTGACAGAAAGTTGTTCCCTATATGGGCGATCTTCAAGGAAAGGATTCGCGCCATGTGCTAGCCGCCGAACAACGAAGTGTTGCTTCAGGCGCGCTTAATTGGAGCACGACAGGCGAAGCGATCTCTGCAAGAGTTTGTGCAAGAGATGCGCTCGCTGTCGGCGTCCATAACCGTAGGCCCGATTCCGGAGCACAGTAAGGTGCCCACGTTTATCAACGGACTACGGCATGGTCCATCGCGACAGGCCCTTTTCAGAAAGGTGCCGTCGACGATGGAAAAGGCAACCAAATTGCCTTAGTTGAGGAGCAATCCTACAACAGCGCCTCGGCGACAGCTTGGTTTAAGCCGTCGATCGAGAGGACAGATGCCACTCCTATGGATTTGGGCAATGCAGACGTTGTCTGTTATAAATGCGGCAAGCGCGGCCATATGATGGCTCGCTGCTATGCCAAAGGAGATAGTAAATCTCCCGGAGATGTCGTGGGATCTGTTCTTTTCGAATTAAAGGAAGGAAACATCCACGAAATAGTCACAGCAGTACCAGAAGAGAACTCGGTGGACTGTTTCTCGTCGTCCACAATGGATGAAAGCTCCAGAAACGGACAAAAAGAAGCGGTTCGCTGCTCAAGGCTGAGATGCCGTGAGAGACAGTTTGTTTTTTTGAGGTTCTGTGGAAACATAGGGATGTGTTCCCGAAGAAGTGCCGAGTCGCCAACCAGCAGCTAGGGGTATCGGGCACGAGATAGACCTCAAACCTGGCACCAAGTATTGTGTGACTAGGCAATGGCCGTTGCCGATAGAAGAGGTCGATTATATCGATGAGTTCTTCGACAAGCAAGCCAAGGCGGGACATGTGCGTGAGAGCAAATCGCCTTACTGCAGCCCGACCTTTTGTGTGCGTAAAGCCACAGGTGAAATGCGCGCGGTTCATGCTTACAATAAGCTGAACACGGCGACCATACTGGCGCAAACGCCAATCCCGCGGAAAGATGTCTTGTTGAACTCCATGTAAAAGTCAACTATCTTTTCCGCGTTCGATTTGAAGGATGGCTACTATCAGGTACTCATGAGAGATGTCGATGTAGCCAAACGGCAGTAAGCACCCCACGCGCTATGCCTTAGGACTTGCTTGTGATGTCCCAACATTCGTGAAAACGCACCGGCGACATTCACCTGAGTGGTGGCACACGTGATGCGTCAGCACCGTGTCTATGCACCCCATTACTTTGACAATGTATTCGTGCACAGTACGGCCGAGGACGGTCTGAGCCAAATAGAGTCAAAAAAGTATTATTTGGACGCTTTCTTGCAGACTTCGGGTGACGTTCGATTGTACGTCAACTTACAAAAGTGCGTATTTGGGGTTCCCGATATACCTGTCAAACACGAGAGGAAAAGATGCTGCTACAATGAGTTGTGGCAAATACCGAAGTGAGTATATTGATCTGTTTAGTCTGCTTTCTCTTCACCTGGTCATAACTGGGGGTTTTACCAGTTTTGTGCCGTTTTCCTGTCACTAACGTATGTTCGCGCCGAGATCAACTTCATCGATGGTGTCGGTAAGTCGGTCGACTACACGTTGCTTTTTAATACTTCTCCCTCACGGCGTCGGGCGCACGTCTGACATTCTTCACTTCAGCTTTTTCGTTTCAACTGTCCATGATCCATCGAGCACAGCGTCATCAACTCTCGCAGTCGGACAGCGCCATATGCTTTCGTTAACAAGTCAGCTGCTATCGCCTCGTCGGTACGTAGGTGGGCTTCACAATCCCTTTCTTAACGTAATCCTTGATATACTTGAGCTTAATATCGATGTGCTTTGCGCGTGTCGAAGTCTCTTCATTTTCCAGCTGACGGATTTCCGCTTGATTGTCCATTTCCATGGTCATCGGCAACGCTACAGTGAACTCCAATTCGGTAAGTAGTTCGCGCAGTCCCGATGATTCTTGTCCAGCGTATAAGGCAGACGCAAATTCTGCTTCCGTGGAAGACATCGCGACGGCCGCCTGTTTGCGACACGTCCAGCCCGCAATCATGCCGTTCAAGCATTATATTCCAGCACTGACCGATTTACGACTGCTCGTATCGCCGGCGAAATACGCGTCGCTTATGCTGGTAAGTATCAGGACGGAATTGTTTGTATCTTGGTTTTGCTTGAGCCGTAGTTTCACATCCTTGGTTTCTTTTAGGTACCTCGCGATCCGCTTGGCCAGCTGCCAGTCGCTTGATGTTGGCGGATGCGCACGGCGAGTCGCTCGATGGACTGCATATGCAATATCTGGTCGTGAGCAGCGTGCTAGCCACAATAAGGATCCAACTATGGACTGGAAGCTCTGCATCGATGCGCCTCTATCTGGACTATCCTTGGGAAGAAGTGGTCCCACGTCACGCACATCGTTATCATAATTGAGTCCATCTAACGGAAAAGTGGAACGTATGCACCAGACGATTATGAACATTGTGGGCTCAATGACCTTTGGGTCTGGCTTGCCATTAAGTTTATGGGGCGACGCAGCGGAATATGCGGCTTATTCTGAATCGCAGCCTCCCTCAAGGAAATATTGGACACGCATCACCTATTGAAGTGCTGACAGGGATTACGCCTATCCTGACTGACATTGTCATCTTCGGCTCACCGTGTACTGCTATACTTGAACCAAAGCTGAAGGCACTCGACAGACGCGGGGGGGAGGGATCATTATTGGTAAGAATGATGAAGTTAAAGGCAACCGCGTCTTGTTTACGAAGGACCGGATAGTACGTACCACCCAACACGTTCAGAATATCAAGACACTAAGCAAAGAGGCGAATGATCGACTCATTCGACAATGTGATGATGCAGTTGAGGCTGAGATTGGCGAAGAGAAGACCTTAAGTACTTGTGACGATATTGGACATCGGAAGGAGTCACACGCCAAAACTCAGAAGCGGAAAAAGTGCGGTACGCGTGGAGGTCAAGGATAACGTTTAAGTCAAGAAGCCACTTATAGAAAGGAAGTGACAAGCCCTGGTTCGGGCTTGGTAACACGATATGGTGGGAAGAAAATCCCACCACCCGAGATTATTGGCAGTGTATCATGAAGCTCATACTAGATGAAAAGCTTTTATGAAGAGTGATAAGTGCGTCGAATGGGAGCGTGTACAAAAGTTGAGATTAATTCGCTGGTCGCAAACGAAGCGTGGGAGATAGTGCTCCGCACTGATGATATGCGCCCGCTTCACACGAAGTGGATGTTTAAACGAAAAGAGATGCGAATGGTAACGTGAAGCATTATAAGGCACGCATGGTGGCGTGTGGAAACGAACATTCGCTGGGCGAAAATTATACACTGACATTTGCCGCGGTCTTGGATATGACGACGAGTAAGGTAATTTTGGCACTGTCACAAGTATGGGGTATGCCAGCGCGGCACGGTGATGTGCCAAATGCAATCGGTGTAGTAATAGGATTTGCATCTTGTAAACCAAACTTCATTAACATCTCATCAATAGACGCTTCTTGATCGATGTCATACCGAATTTCAGCCGAATAAGAAATTCTCATGCCTAAGAATTTATTGACGACTCCCAAGTCCTTGATCTGCAGTATTGTCAATATGCTAAAAGCTTGATCTACACGTTCCTGCGTTGTCCTTGTCGCCAGTAGATTAATCACATACACTCCAACAGTAGTTTCACCACCGCTGTTGATTTTGAAATAGAGACAGGTGTCTGTCACACATTGCACGAAACTTCTCGTAGCAATTACTTTTGAAAAAGCTCTGAATAAAGTCGGCCAGCTTGCTTCAGACCATACAGACTGCGCTGAAGTCGTAAAACCACTTGTCCAGAATGCTGCAGTCCAAGTCGCTGAAGGTCCGCATCATCCACAATCATACCCTGTGGTACAAACAAATAATTGTCGATTTCTGGCTCCGTGGACGCCTTGACATATGCTTGATTGTCAGCTTCCGAAATCTGTCGACGTACACCTCTGCTCTTGCAAAATGGATCCACAACCTTGTATTCACTTCCTCCATCTGTTCTAAGGTAATGTACTCTGCAATCAAAGAGCTTTTCAAGCTAGACGAGGAACTGCTCGAACTGCTTAGATGCCTTGACTTTGGTCCTGGCGAGAAATACACGACAGTAATTGCTTTAATGATCAACAAAATTAATCATGTATCGGTTTCCAAGTCTGTCGGCTGCAGTGATCGGCCCCTTGATGTCGCTGCAAATGACACTGTCAACTCTATCAAGGGGTGTGTACCGTCTTGTGTCTTTCCGCGATTGGTTATTGCGCCTTTGTTTGCCGTGAGCATATGTCACGCAAGTCGGCCTTTCCTTATCCGTAAGATATATCCCACTTTTAAGGTCACCTGCCATGCTCTCTATTGTGTTGTATGAAAGATGGCCAAAACGCAGATGAAAATCCGATACACCCCCCGACTGCACATCGCTGCACGGCGCATTCATTGCGTCAGCGAGAGCCGTAGTCACATAATCGACGTCCTTCTTCGCCTCAGCATTGACGACTTTACAACCAATTTGTTCCTTGCATCCTTGTGCACATCAAACACTTTACACCTGTTACTTCGACGGCCAACGTAACATTTTAGCCCGTCATAGCAGAGCTTGTATCCAAGCTCCTCTATCGTGCCATATAAAAAAATATTCCCTGGTAGGTTGTGTGCATAGTATACTTCACGTAGGATGACTTGGCGAACTTCACCTCCCACGCAAGTCTTGAATGTAGCACTTCCCTTGAGCTGCATCTTCATGGTCTCACCGTTCGGGAGCTAGAATTCTTCTTCGCACTCTACTGGATCATGCAGCTGTGCAGCTGTTGTCACCAAATGACGACTGGACCCGCTGTCAAGAATCCATTAATACGTAGGATCCACCCCATCAGCAGCTGGCAGCGCAAAATTCTTCTGCTTTTCGCTTGGACAGTCATGCTCGTAGTGCCTTTCTTTTCCACACAGGAAACAAACACCTGGTACCTTGCTCTCGTGCCAAGTTAAACGTCTTCGATCGCCATCATCCTTAGCTTTGAATACAGCCAACGATGCCCTACTCCCAAAGATAGACGCAGGATCATTAATCCGAGAAAAGTTCACTAATTCCTCCGCTTGTCTAAAAAAGTCATCACGCTGCGGATTATAACGCGCGATTATACTCCTTAAAATGCACTTGATGAACAGGCGTACTTAGCGATGTTCTCGAGCACCTGGTTAGGCGCTCCACCGACAGCATCACTCACAGCCATCGTATACATCATGTGATCATTCCATGACACCGAATCTTTCTTCTTCGACGTGAAGAGCTTGAATGCTTGAGATCTTGATATTCTATTGCCAAGCTTCATGTGTATCCTGTCCATCGCATACCACACTTGTGGGTGTTCGGAATACCAGGTATCCACTTGGCTGTGAAAGTGTTGGCCAGCTTTGCCGATCAAATATCTTCCTAGGACGTCCAGCTTAATGTCTTTTGTCCACATGTACTCACTGATTTCTTCTGCGATACGAACTTGACGAAGAAATCGCTTTCCCGAAGGACTGAATCCAGCTCCAAGTCCAGGATACACCTCCTTCCTTTCGAAGGCCTCAATCGCAAGCTTTAGGTCCCTGTTTCCCGGCACCCTTGGCGCCGCAAGCTACGTAGGAGCTTGTGTCGGTCTATGTGCAGCTTCTTGGGGATGCTGTGGATGAAAACTTCCCCCCCCCGACTGCTCCTCCTGCCCTCTCTTGCCTGAATCCTGCTGCATAGTGTTGCGCTGGACTTGGCGTGACTTCATCTTCAAGGGAAGCCGTTGTCATGTTGCGGCCGTGTCCCGTGCGCGCCTCCGCATAAGTGCGGAAGGTGCTGCTACAGGCAGAGGCAACCGAAGCTCGGTCACCTCCAACTTGTCGAGGTGCTGCTACAGGCAGACGTAACCGAAGCTCGGTCACCCCCAACTTGTCGAGCTTCTAGCCTGTTAAGGCGAGCTCCGATATCACTCTTTATTTCCGTCATTAGTTCCAGCAGCCTTGCCACAGCCTCGCTCGAGTCGGAGCCTGTACAAGCCCCAGCGTCGACGGCGTGCGGTGTGCGGCGTGCTTGGCGCTTGGGGATGATGTGAAGCATCCTCATCAATTGGATTTGGGCTCATAATCTGTCAAACACGAGAGAAAAAGATGCTGCTACAATGAGTGGTGGTAAAGACCGAAGTGAGTATATTGTTCTGTTTAGTCTGCTTTCTCTTTAACTAGTCCTAACTGGGATTCTTACCTGTTTTGTGCCGTTTCCTGTCACTGCCATATGTCTGCGACGAGATCAACTTCATCGATGGTGTCGGTAAGTCGGTCGACTACTTGTTGCTTTTTAACAATAATTGTGCTGGGCTAAATCGTAGGTATACATGACGTACGAGTAGACCAAGACAATGTAAAGGCTGCAAATGAATGGTCAATCCCACGGCATGTAATGGATATGCGACAATTCCTAGGGCTCACTAATTACCTGCATAAATATAGCAAGAATTATGCTGACAAAACTAAAACATAATCTGATCTCCTTAAAAAGGACACAGAATGGGTTTAGTTGAAAGAACAAGATGATGCGTTCACATCAGTGAAGCAATCTCTTGTATAGGCACTGGTCTTGGCATTGCCAGACGCGGATAAGCCCTTTAGCGTCGTCTGCGATGCAAGTAATTTTGCAATCGGCAGCGCGCTCATGCAGAAGGATGACGACGGCGTTGACCGTGTCATCTCTTATTAGTCCCGCTCTTAAGAGCCGCGGAACTGAATAACCCTGTGCATGACAAAAAGCCACTTTTAATAAAGTATGTCTTGTCAAGTTTCGTGTGCCACTATTGGTCACCGAACCATTTGTGGGACCGCAATACACTCACCGCACTTCTCGCCTAGAATGGCAAGATGGAATACATTCTTTTCTGAATTTAAATTTCAAAGTTATATACAAGCCGGGAAATCGAATGGCTTGGCTGACGCTTTATCGCGCAGCCCAGACTTCGAAGTAAGACACCAGAGAAAGTGTGTCTAGTGCTAAAACAAAATTTCAGCCGTCAATGTTGGCAGCCATCGATGCATACCTTGTGACGAGCTCGTTAGCCTCTAAAAAAGAGAGCTACAGTTATGACGACCATTGTCGCCTGTTGTTGGATCGCTTTGGTGGACGAAAGGAACCTTTCCGTCGCACATAAAGGCTAAGCTAAATCGCTTTAGCTACAACGATGGCCTGTTATGGCATTACCTGTCGCCTTGTGATCCCTTGAGAATCTGTATCCGTCACGACGCAGATCTCAAGATGAATATACTTTACGAGCTCCATGATGCACCATCTAGTAGACATCTGGGCCGTGAAAAGACATTATTACGAGTATCAGAGAAATTTTGGTGGCCGCACCTTTATCGATGGATGGCCAAATATATTCGCTCTTGCGAACAGTGTCAGACCGTTTACCCTGCTCCGTCCAGCATTGCGCCACTGAAGCCGCTGCCGATTACAACGGACTGTTGGAAGTCAGTAAGTCTAGACTTCATGTCTGGCATGCCGCCCGATCATAAGGGTCGGACGGGACTCGTCGTCTTTGAAGATAGATTTAGCAAAATGGTGCATTTAGCACCATGTAAGACATCGATCACAGGCAAGGAGGCAGCTCTCTTGTTCCTGGATCATGTTTACCGACTACACGGGATGCCCGAGTCCATAGTTTCGGACCGGGATCCACGTTTTACGTCTAGTTTTTGGCGACATGTGTTCGAGCTGCTAGGTAGCAAGCTCCACATGTCGACCGCAGATCATCCCCAGACCGATGGCCAAACAGAACGTGCCAATCGGGTCGTGGCGGATGTCTTACGCACTATAGCAACTCCCAAAGAGTGGAGCAAGCAATTGCCCTTTGTGGAGTTCGCTATAAATAACAGTGTCCACGCCAGTACGGGTGAGACACCGTTTTATATTAACGGACTGCGCCATCCTCGGACGCCAGTCTCGTTTGTGCGCAGCCCGAGTCTTAGTGGGGGAGGGCCCCTCACTATGCTCGGTGCGAAAGAGGGACATAGTTTCGTCAATATGACGATGACCCATGAGGGTATCATCTCAAAGACAGAAACTTGCCCTAGTGACCCTGCCAGTTTAGCAGTGGTCAATAAAACTACGCCTTATGACCGACCTCTTGGCGGTATCATAGGCGAGTTTGATGCTAAAAGCGTGAGCGAGGCTCAACGCTTTGTGGATGAGCGATTAGCCATCACACGTAAAGTCCGTGACGCAATGGCAAGCGCACAGGACAAGCAAAAAGAATATGCGGACCGAAATGGTCGCAAAAACAATGAACGCTTTAGAGTGGGTGAAAAAGTACTATTAAGTACTGCTACCCTACCTAAAAATGCAATTTCTGTACTACCTGGAGGTACTACGAAGTTGTTGCCGCGTTTCATTGGGCCCTTTACGGTGGTTGAAGAGGTTGGAGACCTAAATTATAGGCTCACCCTTCCCCCGTATATGAAGACGCACCCCGTATTTTACGTG
>NC_090618.1:3656530-3665334 GCF_004359215.1 Bremia lactucae
TCGAAAAGGTCCAAGCGAGTCTTCAGGCGTTCATAACCCTGACGAGCCTTCGCTCGGACATCAACGAGATCCGAGGTCAGTCGTGAGACTTGACTCTCGAGATTCGCAATACGTCGTTCAGCAGCGTTTAACGCCTGAGACTAAACGGACGAAGGCAAGGCAGCCGCGATTAGGTGGGCGAGATCGCCGCTCCTGTCGGGCGCCACCCGCACTGATGGATGCGGGTGGGAATCAACGCTTCCTTGTTGGAAGGTTGCTTGCCCACCGCTCCGTGACGCAAGGGTATCAGATCCTCGTCCAATGGAAAGGTTACCCGAAGAGTTTTGACTCTTGGAAACCGATCGATACCTTACGTATTGATGTGCCCGGCTTGGTTGCTGCCTATGAAAAGGAGCACCAGCTGAGGCCACTTCGCTAGTCTCAAATATACTAGCAGAAGCAGCGTACTGAGAAGAAACAGGGGTTACAGTACCACCCATGATTTCTTTCACACGCAAACGGGCAAAATTAATTCGCTGCGACCGCTGTTTCATTGCATAGGAATGCGGACGAATGCGGCGCGAGAATTCCGCCTCGTATTGGTTGGGCGTTTCATTTGAGCGCGACACGACCGGGATCGGGAAAATACGCCCAGGCGATTCCCCTGAGCCGTTCATCATTAAAAGAGGTCATAATATTTATGAGCGTCTCGAAGAACGCACTCTAAGAGCGATGATCTTGGCCCGTTTAGACGAGGTCATTCAGATGGAGGGGGCATGGGTGATATGTCACCCGTCACATAGCCACGTTCTAAACGACTGGCTTGTGACACCGACTGGCACGTTCACGTGTCGTAGGCGGAGCTTTAGGCTCAGAATTCTCTATGTCAGAACCATTATGGTCTAAGCATAAGGCGTAGTGTTCTAGTGACGATTGACGAAATCGATTTAAACTTAAATCAACCAATAACGAAATTGATGTCTTGTTGCTTTGATAAGACCAGATTTGGTAATAATAAGAATATTAAGTAAGAAATTACTAAATTAAAAAAAAACTTTATGGGAACCAATAATCTTTCCTTATGAATGGAACGCGTTTTGCGAGCCATCTCGCAAAAAATTGACTCAACTTCCGGATGCGTCGGGGTTATCTCTTATTCCTTACGTTTATCTCTTCTCTCGATCAGATCCATTAAGCAGCGCATGCGCTACAAGCGGCGCATGCGCTATAAGCGTCTCGATAAAGTCCTTCCAGGCTGCGCGATCCTGTGCACATAGACGAAGGAAGGACAGGTCTGGGACACGTTGAAGGCATTGTCCTGCGTAAAGTGTTTGATGGTCGGCATCTAGGACCATCGGTAGCATAAGTCAACGTCTGCCTCCCCATTTTTCGGTCTCACTGGTGTTGAAGAAAGCTTCCAAAAGAAGCGGTATGCTGGGATGCTTGCGGGTCTGCGGAAGATGTGGCCAAAAAGGCCTCATCGGCTGCGAAGCAAGCGATTTGAAGGCGACTCAGTCTTAGTACGGTTGAAGAGCTTTTCAGTAGATATCGTGCCTGGATAATATACACCAATAACTTTGCGGAGCTGTCGACGATTGGAATTATAAAGGCTGCGTAGCACAGAATCGGTAAGATCCTAAGTCCCGCAATCGTGAGCAGAATCAGCAACACGTAGCAGTTGAAGAGGCGAAGGTGCGTAGCTTCCGAGGTCTTCAATGGTCGGAGCCAAGCTTTCCACATGCCGTTGCAAAATTAATTCTTGCGGCGGAAACGTCTTCGAAGTCGCCGAGGAGAGAACTTAGTTTACGCGTAATGCGCCAATTTTGATTCTTCGCGCGTGTAATCCGGTTGGACTGCGCGATTAGGGTGCGGTGTAAGATGTTGTGGTTGGTCTTAAATGTATTGATTTGGAGTGACCATTTGGCCAGAGCGGCAGGGGCTTCAGTCTCGATCAGGCTTGCTATTACAGAGCTTCGGCAGACGAAGTCGGCGTCGTCGGCGTACACGATCATGTAAGCGAGGATATCGAAGGATACGTCAAGATGTCTGGCTAGGCCTTTTGAAGCTACTTCGAAGTAAACAACAAAAAGAACAGGGGAGAGTGAGTCACCTTGGAAGCAGCTATTTTGTAACGGGGCGCTGCCGACTTGTACTGCTTCAGCACAAGTCCACTTCGCACTGCTTCAGTGCAAGTGGTGCCTCACGTCACTTTACGTATACTGGTATGTGTAGAAGAAGACTCTCTAGTAGACTGTATTTAATGTAATTGAGTTCATCCGTTTCTATATATTTTTAACCAACTTAATTGTAAGCTAATACAAAGCATGTAATACAGTCCTATCTGTCTCTCTCTTTGCGCGTCAGTCTTATCTGTCTCTCTCTTTGCACGCGTCCAGCGCTGACTGGACCGCGGAGCAAGTAAAAATATTAGCCTATATCTACCAAAGGATAAGCTTTCCGAATATTACTACGTGAAGTATTTTTCTTCAAATATTATCTACCTTTTCGATAATATATTAGTTAACAATCTTCAAGGTTGATTTGTCAGAAATATATATTTTTAATTCCATCGCATGGTTAACAAGTCCATGTGGTATGCAAATAGTGCGGCACCTTTGGCTGCGGTTTATGCCGCCGCGGGCGGCGCATTATTGTCTCTTGCGGCAGACGTTTCGTCTGCCGTAGTATCGTCTTCTCACACTAGATGTTGCGGGTGCACGTGGCGAGTCACCACGTGAATGCGACTCCTCTTTGGAGATCGACTACGAATGCGAGTCGGACGAAAGAGCCGACTCGGGGAGAACAGAACAGTCGCCTGCTCATCGTCAGGCGGCTAACGACGAGCTTTAAAATAAGGGGGCTCATTCTGGAAAACATGCTGGTAGCATTCGCTGCAGCATGTTCGGTTCCGACGATGAATCCTCGTTGCCAGCACCGTCCCCGTGCCGTCACCCGCACATATTTCTGTGCGTGGTGATGACGATGGCGTAAGCAACGTAATGAATGTTCTTGTGGTACCCCTGCTTCAGTGGGTACCACTTAGGGGTTTGAAGACACTAAAATGGCTCGTCTTGCCCCTGAGAAGAAGCCGTGGCTCTTACCCGAACAGCTAATTAATAGCTTGTCTGGAGAGACTGCTCCTCGCAATAAATATCCCCTGTTTATTGCTACAGAGCTACATGGCCCTGATCTCAACGCGAAAAACGTTTGCGCTGAGGAAGATTTTTATCTCGATACTTTTTTAAGCGTCGATCGTATAGTGGCAACAATAAGCGAGATAAAGTCTAGCTTATGCAAGCCTGGAGCGCGTTCATTCGCAATGTCAAAGACATTGGACGCGAAGTCTGGCTTTATATACTTAACACGATTCGCGTTAAGTTTGAAAAACGAACTCGAACCGGTGCAAGGTATAAATTGCATCGGTTGTCACGTAAGGCAGGACTTCCATGCCTCACGTGGGGTGATCCTTGTCCGTGTTGTGTTGATAACACGAATCGTGTAAAAGGGGATGTCTATTCTCTTTTTTCGCCCTGGGAAAGGGCTCGCATCTCTATCGAGATGCGTGATGCGATTGATGTTTTGCAATCGATTTACATGCGCCAAGGGCGCGTGTTTTCCGATGGATATTTTGATCTATCGGATGGGTCTTCGTCATACTGACGGACGAGGCTATCAACGTCAACAATCAGCTGGGAACGAGGCTCCCAGCTGTCATGTGAAGGTGGATAACCTTACCAGCGAAAAAGATAACTCGTTCGCTGCCCCTTCACATCACGGTGGTTCTGGATACGCTTCACAAGGAGACGTTGACCACCGTGAGAATCCACCAATGGATGTGGTGGAGGAGGGGAATTTAGATCCAACCCATGTGTCGGATCTAGAGTCAAAGATCGAAAAAATCGATCGCTTCCTCCATGATTTGGAGGAGGGACTTGATCACGAGCGCGGTAAGCGTCGCTCGTTAAAGCAGACGGTGCAGGCTCACCATATCGAACGGTTGGAAGATCTTTCGAAGAGTGCGTCATCCATGTTGGAGTAAGCACGGAAGTATCACGCTCTTCGTGATGAGCTGACTTCCGCTCATCGCGGTTTCAAGGATCTTCGGACCCGGCATGAGAATCTCCAATTCAATTTGAGAATCTGGTTCTGGACCACAAGAATTTTTGAAGGATTCTTGAAAACGGTTGTCGGAACCGTCCTCGGAAGAGATCGCGTACTGATGGTACGGGCGGAGCCGACCAACGTAAGACGTAGGATGCGTTCGCATCCTACGTGGCAATGCTACGATTGAATTTTAGTTGAATTGGTTGTTGTGTATGCATTGTCTGCGATGCAGTACACGGAAAGGCCCAATGAACTTGGGTAGTAGTTTTCTGCTACCCACGTTAGTGACTACACGCTTAGGTAAGTTTAGGGTAAAGAGTAGTACTAGGTCATTAATTTTAAATGAAAGAACGTTTGCTCTTCCATGTTTGTCTGCGTTCCCTTTCTGATGGTCCACTGCGTTAGCAATGGAATCCTGTACAAAACGTATTACTGATTGTTGAGTCAGCACCAATTCCTCTGCTGACTCATTTGTTTTGTCTTTTTCAGTGCGCTTTGTGCGCACTGCCATGAGATTTCGATTGCTTCGACATCGACATCATTCGAGTCGCTTGTAACTTCGACGCGTGATGAGCTTGAGCCAGAAATGAATTTGCTTGTGCGAGTCCACCCCTTTAGACTAAAGGATCCCTCTAATTGGGTTGGTATGCGTTGTAGACGCGTGCACCGAATTGTTGATGGCAAATTCGACCATCGGTAACAACTCGCTCCAATTCGGATACGATTGGACAAAATCTCGAAGTATCTTTTCGAGGACGCGATTTACGCGATCCTTCTGACCATCAGTCTCTAGATGATCAGAAGTTGACATAGTCAGCCGTGTTCCAATAGATCAGAACTCAGATTGCCAAAACTCCGCCGTAAACCGTGGATCTCTATCCAAGACCAGTTCATGGAATTACCCGTGGATTTTGAATATCGTGTCTATTAAGACACTGGCACAGCTTGGAGCCGTGATCGACTCTGGGACTGCAGCAAGATGTACCATCTTGCTGAATCATTCTACAAAAACCAAGGAGTCCACTGTTTTTGTGATCGTCCTCGGCGAAGACGAAGTCCATTGAAACGGACTGCCAACATTTTGCCGGAAGTGGTAGATGTTAAAGAGGTGGACGGGATGAAGAGCTAAAGCACCACCCGTTGACATACCTCGCAAGCACGAATGTACTTGCGCACGAATTGATACTGACGGGGCCAGTAAAAGTCGCGAGTTACTGTGAGATAAGTCTTCTCACGTTCACGATGCCTACTTGTTGGTGCATCGTGACACTCATACATGATGCGCAAGCGCAAATCATTGTGAGTTGGGACGACGACACGTGGAGTGTCGCCGGCAACGGCTGTATAATACAACAAGCCGTATCGTTGTATATCGATCGGATGACGACCGATATAAAGCCGGTAAATCTTTAAATGATTTATCGAATGGATTCATCACATGATTCATTAAACGCAGAAGGTCCTTATCGTCTGCGTAGGCTTTCTTTATGTCACCAACTAAGGTTGATGACGGAACACTTGAAATGAGTGTTGCAACAGTAGGATTGTTTTCACTGTTGGAATGCGCAGCCGGCTCGAAATCAGGTCGGCGTGATAAAGCATTAGCGACAAAATTAAGTCGTCCTGGTTTATATTCCTAGGAGAAATTATACTTCGCGAAGAAGGATAGCCACCTCGCATTCTTCGCGAGAGGTGTAGGCTGTTTACGGCCGTGCGTAATGACGCATGGTCTGTATATACGATGAACGGTCTATCTACGAGGAGATATACCCTAAACTTAGCCAGTGAATATTTCATTGCACGCGCTCCGCGCCGTCTGTATCGTATTGCATTACGCACAGCCGATTGCGAAATCGATGGCGTCACAGACCACATGGAATGGTCTGTCTTAATCTGCAATCGCCAAGAGTGGGCGGTTGCATCAAGCTTTGCTTGATACCTTCAAAGGAACGCTTACAATCATCGTTCCATGGCCATTCCTTGTCTTTTTTTAAGAGACGAGAGAAATGAACTGTCATCTTGGCATGAATGCGGTAGTACTTGTGCAAGTACGTCGCTAACCAAAGAACTTTTCAAGTCCCTTGACGTCGACTGGAATTGGCCAGTCGGTAATTGCCTTGATATCTTCGAGATCATGGCGTTCGAGCATTAAAAAATACAATATGACGATGCTTTAAATCAATTAAAAAAATTTATATTAATGCGCACGCCGTGTTTACCAACGATGCACCCAAGAAGTGGTATTTTGCTTGCAGCGAATATACATATCTTGAGATTTGCGTACAGCTTATGCTTTCGCGTAAGTGTAAGAACCTGGCGAACGTGGGTTTATGAGCTCCCACGTCCGTCTTTCCGTCCATGGCCTGGCTATGGACGAATACATCGTCAAAATAACTCGGTGCAAATTCTCGCACCGGTCTCAACAGATTCGTTACGCATCTGTTGAATGTTGCAGGGGCGTTACTAAGCCCTTGTGGCATTATAGGCATTCTTAGAGCATCCCACTGGGAGTGCTCACTGCTGTGTACGGGATGTCTCGTTCACGCATAAAGATCTAATAAATTCATCCATCAGATCCATTAACGAAAAAATGATACCCTAAGACATACCATCTATGATTACGTCTTTTCTAGGTATTGGCGTTTGAGTCGGTACCGTTGCAGCATTCAGTTTATTGAATGCGCGCACTATCCGCCACCCTCCTATGGCCTTTCGCACACAGAAGGTCGGAGTGCTATGTGGGGATGTTGACTCCCTCATATGGCCCACTTTTAATCGATCGATAAAAAAATTATCGATCGCAAGTACTTGTTCACGAGGCAGTGGCCACTGCTTCATCACACTGTACTTTGAGCCCGGTTTGATCTCGATCTCATGTCGAGTACCTTTATCTTTAGGCAACTTGGATGGAACTGTTTCAGGAAATATATCCCTGAATTCAATCAAATCCTTGTGTAAAGATTTGTCATAAGTGACTCCCATGATTGAGTAGTATATCTCTCAATCCGAGTTTTCACATCGAGGACAGTTTCGTCCATCGATGAGCTGCTGATAACCCGTTCCTTCTCTGCAAATATTACCGCTGACCGAATATCGGTTACGTTATCGTACTCTGTGACGAGTATGCAGATCAGCTTGATTTTACCACTTTGCAGATCTCTCAAGAACCGCTTGGGTTCTAGGGTTGGTAATTGAGTTATCTCCGAACTTAAATCGGAAGCGCATACAGAACAAGAGTATATGGGCCTACTCTTGATCCGTCATTAACCAAGATATTCAATGTCTTGGTTAATGACAATCAAAAGAATGAGTTTAGTGCTCCACGCCGAGTACCGAGAGGTACTGAACGTAATTATCGAGCGAATGCCAAAATGGGCAACGGTCGCGGGTCCGACGTTGTTGCGAAATCGCAACAACGAGGCGGACCGCCAAAAAAAACGGTCGGGGTCAGTAGGGGCGCAACGCCCTACTGATCCAGCAACCTCAAGAGAATTTGCAAATGTCTTGACTAAAGTTGCTCCAGGCACACAGTCATTATGTGTCTCTCCAACTGGCAATGAGGTATCCCTCATCACCTTGAAATTAAAAGTGACAAATGATTTGTCACTTAAGGCCCTAGTGGACTGCGGAGCGTCGAATAACTTTACTCGTCCAGTCACTAGAGGGATGTAGGCTCAAATATGTTGAGCGCAACATCCCTCCAACGAGGATGACGGTGCGTAGCGACAGGCGCATTGATAACAGTAACGAAACGCGTAGTGAAATTTCACTACACCTAAAAGATTTACGGTACGATGATGATTTCATCGTACTGGATTTGGATGACAAATTTGATTTCATTTTAGGTTCACCATGGCTCAGAAAATATGAGCCAAGGATCAGCTGGCAGCATCGATCCGTAACGATGCCTGCAACTTGGTCATCAGATGGCCATCTGTTGAACAAGTTGAAGCGTCCACAAGCGTGTGGATGTACTACGAGTGACTGCGATGTCCTCACTTGTGGTACGGTCGTTTGTACGACTGCACAAGATCACAGTGTGATTTTAATTACAAAATGGAGTCAGCTGCCGGCGGCTGTGCGAATGCACAGGCAGCGCCGGAGGTCCACCACTCGAAAAAAATCGAGTGGATAGAGACATAAATGTACGCCTAGCGGGCGATATCAAGGAATATACCGGTCGTATAAAGAGCAACACGATGACCCTAGGTCGAGAAGAGAGACGAACGGAGAGGACCCGACGGTGATAGCATAATCACAGTCGGAAGAATTGAAGGAATAAGTCCCCATGTACTTGAAGAGAAATCTCCTCAAAAACTTAACGCTGAATCGACTAGACTTCAGCGTCCCGAGGGATTAATCCCTCGGCAGCCTGTGGATAAATTCCAGAAGAAACCGAGACATTGAATAGTTTGCGCCTGAAATTGAATGTTTAGGCGCCTGAGCGTAGCGTCCTAACTTTTGGCAGCGATGGCATTTCTGCAATCGCTTACTGTTCGAAAAGCGAGGTCTCTCGCTTTCGACCTAAGAAAGGTCCATGTGTTCTGGACCTTTCAGTTGGTGTCGTCTTGGAGGACGATATGATGACGAACTAGCTTGAGCCTCTCCTGTTCTGCTACGGATATTGCTGATTCAAGCGTATCCAGTTCCAAGCGGAACAGGTGGATCTTTCGAGAACCATCCTCAAGATTTTGCATGAACACCGTAATCAACGTGTGTTC
>NC_090618.1:3666618-3725035 GCF_004359215.1 Bremia lactucae
TGAGAATCCACCAATGGAAGTGGTGGAGGAGGGGAATTTAGATCCAACCCATGTGTCGGATCTAGAGTCAAAGATCGAAAAAATCGATCGCTTCCTCCATGATTTGGAGGAGGGACTTGATCACGAGCGCGGTAAGCGTCGCTCGTTAAAGCAGACGGTGCAGGCTCACCTTATCGAACGGTTGGAAGATCTTTCGAAGAGTGCGTCATCCATGTTGGAGTACGCACGGAAGTATCACGATCTTCGTGATGAGCTGACTTCCGCTCATCGCGGTTTCAAGGATCTTCGGACCCGGCATGAGAATCTCCAGATTCAATTTGAGAATCTGGTTCTAGACCACAAGAATTTTTGAAGGATTCTTGAAAACGGTTGTCAGAACCGTCCTCGGAAGAGATCGCGTACTGATGGTACGGGCGGAGCCGACCAACGTAAGACGTAGGATGCGTTCGCATCCTACGTGGCAATGCTACGATTGAATTTTAGTTGAATTGGTTGTTGTGTATGCATTGTCTGCGATGCAGTACACGGAAAGGCCCAATGAACTTGGGTAGTAGTTTTCTGCTACCCACGTTAGTGACTACACGCTTAGGTAAGTTTAGGGTAAAGAGTAGTACTAGGTCATTAATTTTAAATGAAAGAACGTTTGCTCTTCCATGTTTGTCTGCGTTCCCTTTCTGATGGTCCACTGCGTTAGCAATGGAATCCTGTACAAAACGTATTACTGATTGTTGAGTCAGCACCAATTCCTCTGCTGACTCATTTGTTTTGTCTTTTTCAGTGCGCTTTGTGCGCACTGCCATGAGATTTCGATTGCTTCGACATCGACATCATTCGAGTCGCTTGTAACTTCGACGCGTGATGAGCTTGAGCCAGAAATGAATTTGCTTGTGCGAGTCCACCCCTTTAGACTAAAGGATCCCTCTAATTGGGTTGGTATGCGTTGTAGACGCGTGCACCGAATTGTTGATGGCAAATTCGACCATCGGTAACAACTCGCTCCAATTCGGATACGATTGGACAAAATCTCGAAGTATCTTTTCGAGGACGCGATTTACGCGATCCTTCTGACCATCAGTCTCTAGATGATCAGAAGTTGACATAGTCAGCCGTGTTCCAATAGATCAGAACTCAGATTGCCAAAACTCCGCCGTAAACCGTGGATCTCTATCCAAGACCAGTTCATGGAATTACCCGTGGATTTTGAATACCGTGTCTATTAAGACACTGGCACAGCTTGGAGCCGTGATCGACTCTGGGACTGCAGCAAGATGTACCATCTTGCTGAATCATTCTACAAAAACCAAGGAGTCCATTGTTTTTGTGATCGTCCTCGGCGAAGACGAAGTCCATTGAAACGGACTGCCAACATTTTGCCGGAAGTGGTAGATGTTAAAGAGGTGGACGGGATGAAGAGCTAAAGCACCACCCGTTGACATACCTCGCAAGCACGAATGTACTTGCGCACGAATTGATACTGACGGGGCCAGTAAAAGTCGCGAGTTACTGTGAGATAAGTCTTCTCACGTTCACGATGCCTACTTGTTGGTGCATCGTGACACTCATACATGATGCGCAAGCGCAAATCATTGTGAGTTGGGACGACGACACGTGGAGTGTCGCCGGCAACGGCTGTATAATACAACAAGCCGTATGGTTGTATATCGATCGGATGACGACCGATATAAAGCCGGTAAATCTTTAAATGATTTATCGAATGGATCATCACTCCTTATTTTGTCACTTAAAAAGGAGTACTTTCACACGAAACGCGATGCCTATTTTCATTATCATCCAACACGTCCATGTTAGATGATGGAACTGTGGTCGTTGGACGGACTACAAAGTGTATCGGGGCACTGCCGACTTGTGCTGCTTCAGTACAAGTCCCTCACGTCACTTCACGTACACAAGTACATGCAGAGGAAGACTCTCTTTAAAACACTTGCTTTAAAGAGGTTTAAAAGTAAACTGTATTAAATATAATTAAGATCTTCTGTTTCTATCTGATTAATACTAACTTGATTATATACTAATACAAAACAAGTAATAAGTCTTATCTGTCTCTCTCTTTTCGCGCATCCAGTGCTGACTGGACCGCGGAGCAAGTAGCAATAATGGCATATATCTACCAATGGATAACCTCTCCGAAAATTACTACGTAAAGTAATTTTCTCCAAATATTATCTACCTTTTAGATAATATATTAAATAACAACCTACAAGTGTTAATATCATGTAACGATACACCCCGTTACAGGCTATATACATTACTTCCCTGGAACTTATATACTGACCGCTTACCATTTTTAAATTGCAGCTCAGTTGCAGAAGACGTCTTCATTATAAGACATTCATGCACAGCAGACTTTCTGAGCTCTTCATTCAATAACAGGGGGTTTGATCTGATCCACGTTATCGTTTTTATTGTTCAAGATTCGGTGGCACTTTCTCAATGAGATCTCTACAGAACAAACAGCACCTGCTTTTCAATTCTAGCTCTTTGAAGGATAGCGCTTTTTTAGATCTCAAGTGTCAAAATATCCTCGAAGTTCAAAGGTCGGCTCAATTACCTGCTTACGACTGTCAGATAATACACAAAATTAAGTCTAATTTCTACAACAATAAAAGGAGCTGATACGGTCAGGATCAAAATTGGGCCCGTTTGACGGAAAAATTGAATATGTAAGGGGGCATCTAGTACTAGTCAGCCTACACTGATTACAGTGAAGGGGGCACCTTCGAATACTTCACGTACACGACATGCAGAGGAAATTTCTAAGTAGCTAGAAAGTCTAAGCCACCAAAGGTTAGTTCTAAGGCTTTAGAGAAGAGAAAAGTTAAACTGTATTAATCTATTAAGTTCCTACGAAACGATCTTCTATATACTACGACTTTATTATATTAATAGCTCATAATAATGTATGGCGCCTACTTGCGACCCGCACAATCGTGTCTAATGACGATTGGCAAGGTTGATTTAGACTTAAATCAACCAAGCAATGAAACTAATGTCTTATTGCTTCAATATTACTAAATTTGGTAATATTGGAACTATAAAATTAAATCATTACTAGAGATTATAACTTTATATATCTTATTTATTTCCTCTCGTAGGAAAATATTTTATTATTCCTCTTATAGGAATGATATTTATGTAATGAGACACCCCGTTACATCCTACGCCCCTAACCAACAGCCACAATAGTGACTGATGTGGTGTGACAGGAAAAAAACTATTATGTCTTTCCATGAAATTTGCATTATTGGTATCTTAATCAAACACTGTTTTTTATTGCATTAGTGAAGATCACTTGCCCTGCTTCAAATCCAGGAGCTCGGCAAAAGCCCTGTATTTCGGCACGCGGCGGCTCAAATTTTTGCCTGAGTCGAATCTTAAAGACATACGACCAAAAAAACCAATGGGTCGTCAAGTTGGAGCCCCAAGCCTAAGATTTGGCGCGTCCGGCTAAATGGACTTGCCACATTTCACTTTCGTCGCATCATCATTGATGCTGCGAGCTTCGATAATGTCGTCTAGTCTGACGAACCGTCTTAAAAGGGAGTGCCTTCGACTGCCCTAAACTTATAGATTTCTACCTATAAGCTTTCGGGTCGACGCGGAAGCGTTGGCCCGCTAATAGCGTAAGTTCTGTTGTTTCGCAAGTTCAAACTATTCAGCAACCTGTACTCCAAACACCTCCGCGTGTTGAAGACCTTGCTGGTAAAGCAAGGCTACTTTTCCTAGGCCCCGTCGAGCTCATGTTGTATGAATTCGTCTATGACAGCATGTTGTTCATCTTTGTATTTTTGTTTAAAATGAATTCGTTTGCCCATGGTGGCTTAAACCCGTGTGCGTCGCCCGTGAGGCCGGAAAGCTGGCAGCCGCAAGGATCGTGCAGCTATTAGTGATGCAAATGTTACAGTAGACGCTTATGCGTCTACTACGGGGTAAAAGTCAAATCCTACTTCAACTAGAGGTGGCTGGTACAGTCACCTGCTACTACCATTGTAGATGAATGGGCAAAGTCGGCCTTATCGCTAGACCCCGGGAAAACTGTTGAGGCCTCCGAATCAACTCGGGGCCACGTCCGTGAAACCTTTGGGTTCTCACGTGGCAACCAAAGAGCTGACAACGGAGTAGTTTGACGCTTTGTCAGACACTTTTGGTGCGGAGTCATCTTGTGATGATTTCATGGACAACAACTACTCTCGTGATGTCAGTATGCATCACCGGGAACGAAGTGATCAAAAGGGTCACTTCGGTTTGAATGCTAATGGTGGTGCTAGCATGTATCACCAGGAACGGAGTAATTCCAAGAATCGCACCGAAGGCCATGTTAGCGGTGACGTTAACATGATCCATCGGGAGAGGGGTCGTAATGATTTAAGATTTGCCCCTGAAAAGAAGCCTTGGTTGCCCTCTAAGGGCAACCAAACTCATTGGTCAGGTATGATCAACGATCGGTACCATATTCCGTTGTTCGACTCATCCAAGATTTACAAGCCTGGTGAGGACGAAACGGAATTCTTCATCGATGCTTTAATCCGACATCGGTAGTATTTCATTGGCCCAAGAAATCTGACGCGGGAATTAGATTGGCTGAAGCAAAGGGCGCTTCTCATTGGATACCCCCCAAAAAAATTTGTAATATTTGGTAAGTATTAGAATTAGGTTCCACCGAGGCTATAACTTAGTAGAAGTTTAACTGTATTATACTTCTCTAAATTCAATTTGGATTTCTTTCTATCAGTGAAAAGCCTCCCAGAAGTTTATGTATATAAGATATCGACATTGCAACAGAGTACGAGGAATTGGTCGAAGAAGTCAAAATAAATAATAATTAATCTCCAATTTAGGCTCCGTCGCTCTGAAATCTTGGCTTTGTGCTCAGCTACCCCATCAAGCAGCATGCCGCCCGCCCTGACCGGTGATAAAAACATACGCAATAGAATCATGGACGGCTAGGGCGGGCAGCGGGGCAGATGACAAGGTAAAGCATGCCAAACAGCGTGCGAGGAGGTCGAATCGCGGTCTAGAAGTCCATCAGGGCCCTTAGAACCGGCGGAGTCGTCGCCGCGTGATGGCGCGCGGTTTTGAGGGAAATGATATTGAGTCACGGCAACCCCATGCTTAAACGAAACATATTCCCGAAGGTACCTTCACGGTATTCAACGAAAAATCTAAGAATTTGAATTATAGTTCTTGTATTTACTAGCACGATAAACAAAAGAGGTGTGCGTGAATCAAGAAAACGGGTGCAAAATTAATTATATGCAGAAATGGTGTCGAATCAAGGAAGAGTAGTATGAATATAGGAATTTGCGGAAAGTTTGTGAGTTTGAGGAAAAGGATGTGAATATAACATTTCTCTAAAATTATTATTAATACATTTTTTTACTTCAGGTATTCAACATTAACAAATATTGTAATATTAAAGCAACAAGACAACAGTTTTATTGATTGGTTTATTTTAATTTAAATCAACCCAGCCAATTGTTAGTAAACACAATGGGGCGGTGCGCAAGGAGGCGCTGTGCATAGTTTGATACTAATACAGTAAAGTCAGTATAGAGCGATTGTAACGGGGTGTTTCGTTACATGAAATTAACACTTAAAGGTTGTTAATTAGTATGTTATCTAAAGGTAGATATTCTTTGCAGAACATGTCTTTACACGGTAATATTCTAAAAGCTTATTCTTTGGTAGATAAATACCATTATATCGACTTTCTCTGCGGTCCAGTCAGCGCTGGACGCGCGCAAAGAGAAAGATAGATGAGACTTTATTACATGTTTTGTATTAGTTTATAATTAAGTTAGTATTAAATAGATAGAAACAGGAGAGCATAAATACAGTTTTCAATAAACCCTCTTTAAAGCAAGTGTTTTAAAGGTAGTCTTCCTTTGCACGTACTTGTGTACGTGAAGTGACGTGAGGCACCACTCGCACTGAGGCAATGTGAAGTGGACTTGTACTGAAGCAGTACAAGTCACTAGTGCCTCGTTATACCTGGTAGGACTTTGTAGTTTGTCCAAGGAACAAGGTTCCATCATCTGACATGGACATGTTAGATTATAATGAAAATACGCATCACGTTTCGTGTGAAAGTACTCCTTTTTAAGTGACAAAATAAGGAGTGCGGTTGAACGAATGAGTTCGACCGTAGGAAATGATGCCATCTTGGCCATGCGGTCCAATTTAGACAGAGATGCCCTCCATTCAGCCATCGTCAAGTTCATACAACATGAACTTGACGAGGCGAAGGAGAAGGTAGCCTTGCTTAATTAGCAAGGCTCTTGATAGGCAGAACTGTTGAGGTTACAACAGGTACAGACCCCTGTCCCTGGGATGACGCACACGCGTCGTCCCGAAACTTCAGGTTCACATCTCTAAGTATAAGGGAGGCGAAGAAGACTTCCTCTTAAGATAATTTGTCGAGTTGGACGATGCCATAAGGGCTCGTCAAATCGTCGACGAGCAAATGCAAGTCGCATGTGCTCAGACAAATTTGGCAGGTCGTGCCAGAACTTGGGCACCAGGCCTTAAATTGGGCGACTCATATGTCTATGGGTGGCTAGAGGCGTTTAAAGCCCGACTCAAACAGACGTTTGAGCCGCCTAGGGCTGAGTTCAGAGCTCGATCAGAGCTTCTGAAAATCAAGCAAGCCAAGCGTGATGTTCACGCTTATGTAAAGCACATACGACTCTTAGCGAGTTGTAACACAAACAACCCAGTTCATGAACACTCGTTGATTACGGTGTTCATGCAAAATCTTGAGGATGGTTCTCGAAAGATCCACCTGTTCCGCTTGGAACTGGATACGCTTGAATCAGCAATATCCGTAGCAGAACAGGAGAGGCTCAAGCTAGTTCGTCATCATATCGTCCTCCAAGACGACACCAACTGAAAGGTCCAGAACACATGGACCTTTCTTAGGTCGAAAGCGAGAGACCTCGCTTTTCGAACAGTAAGCGATTGCAGAAATGCCATCGCTGCCAAAAGTTAGGACGCTACGCTCAGGCGCCTAAACATTCAATTTCAGGCGCAAACTATTCAATGTCTCGGTTTCTTCTGGAATTTATCCACAGGCTGCCGAGGGATTAATCCCTCGGGACGCTGAAGTCTAGTCGATTCAGCGTTAAGTTTTTGAGGAGATTTCTCTTCAAGTACATGGGGACTTATTCCTTCAATTCTTCCGACTGTGATTATGCTATCACCGTCGGGTCCTCTCCGTTCGTCTCTCTTCTCGACCTAGGGTCATCGTGTTGCTCTTTATACGACCGGTATATTCCTTGATATCGCCCGCTAGGCGTACATTTATGTCTCTATCCACTCGATTTTTTTCGAGTGGTGGACCTCCGGCGCTGCCTGTGCATTCGCACAGCCGCCGGCAGCTGACTCCATTTTGTAATTAAAATCACACTGTGATCTTGTGCAGTCGTACAAACGACCGTACCACAAGTGAGGACATCGCAGTCACTCGTAGTACATCCACACGCTTGTGGACGCTTCAACTTGTTCAACAGATGGCCATCTGATGACCAAGTTGCAGGCATCGTTACGGATCGATGCTGCCAGCTGATCCTTGGCTCATATTTTCTGAGCCATGGTGAACCTAAAATGAAATCAAATTTGTCATCCAAATCCAGTACGATGAAATCATCATCGTACCGTAAATCTTTTAGGTGTAGTGAAATTTCACTACGCGTTTCGTTACTGTTATCAATGCGCCTGTCGCTACGCACCGTCATCCTCGTTGGAGGGATGTTGCGCTCAACATATTTGAGCCTACATCCCTCTAGTGACTGGACGAGTAAAGTTATTCGACGCTCCGCAGTCCACTAGGGCCTTAAGTGACAAATCATTTGTCACTTTTAATTTCAAGGTGATGAGGGATACCTCATTGCCAGTTGGAGAGACACATAATGACTGTGTGCCTGGAGCAACTTTAGTCAAGACATTTGCAAATTCTCTTGAGGTTGCTGGATCAGTAGGGCGTTGCGCCCCTACTGACCCCGACCGTTTTTTTTGGCGGTCCGCCTCGTTGTTGCGATTTCGCAACAACGTTGGACCCGCGACCGTTGCCCATTTTGGCATTCGCTCGATAATTACGTTCAGTACCTCTCGGTACTCGGCGTGGAGCACTAAACTCATTCTTTTGATTGTCATTAACCAAGACATTGAATATCTTGGTTAATGACGGATCAAGAGTAGGCCCATATACTCTTGTTCTGTATGCGCTTCCGATTTAAGTTCGGAGATAACTCAATTACCAACCCTAGAACCCAAGCGGTTCTTGAGAGATCTGCAAAGTGGTAAAATCAAGCTGATCTGCATACTCGTCACAGAGTACGATAACGTAACCGATATTCGGTCAGCGGTAATATTTGCAGAGAAGGAACGGGTTATCAGCAGCTCATCGATGGACGAAACTGTCCTCGATGTGAAAACTCGGATTGAGAGATATACTACTCAATCATGGGAGTCACTTATGACAAATCTTTACACAAGGATTTGATTGAATTCAGGGATATATTTCCTGAAACAGTTCCATCCAAGTTGCCTAAAGATAAAGGTACTCGACATGAGATCGAGATCAAACCGGGCTCAAAGTACAGTGTGATGAAGCAGTGGCCACTGCCTCGTGAACAAGTACTTGCGATCGATAATTTTTTTATCGATCGATTAAAAGTGGGCCATATGAGGGAGTCAACATCCCCACATAGCACTCCGACCTTCTGTGTGCGAAAGGCCATAGGAGGGTGGCGGATAGTGCGCGCATTCAATAAACTGAATGCTGCAACGGTACCGACTCAAACGCCAATACCTAGAAAAGACGTAATCATAGATGGTATGTCTTAGGGTATCATTTTTTCGTTAATGGATCTGATGGATGAATTTATTAGATCTTTATGCGTGAACGAGACATCCCGTACACAGCAGTGAGCACTCCCAGTGGGATGCTCTAAGAATGCCTATAATGCCACAAGGGCTTAGTAACGCCCCTGCAACATTCAACAGATGCGTAACGAATCTGTTGAGACCGGTGCGAGAATTTGCACCGAGTTATTTTGACGATGTATTCGTCCATAGCCAGGCCATGGACGGAAAGACGGACGTGGGAGCTCATAAACCCACGTTCGCCAGGTTCTTACACTTACGCGAAAGCATAAGCTGTACGCAAATCTCAAGATATGTATATTCGCTGCAAGCAAAATACCACTTCTTGGGTGCATCGTTGGTAAACGTGGCGTACGCCCCGATCCCGAAAAGATCAAAGCAATCACCGACTGGCCAGTTCCAGTCGATGTCAAGGGACTTAGAAAGTTCCTTGGTTAGCGACGTACTTGCACAAGTACTACCGCATTCATGCCAAGATGACAGTTCATTTCTCTCGTCTCTTAAAAAAAGACAAGGAATGGCCATGGAACGATGATTGTAAGCGTTCCTTTGAAGGTATCAAGCAAAGCTTGATGCAACCGCCCACTCTTGGCGATTGCAGATTAAGACAGACCATTCCATGTGGTCTGTGACGCCATCGATTTCGCAATCGGCTGTGCGTAATGCAATACGATACAGACGGCGCGGAGCGCGTGCAATGAAATATTCACTGGCTAAGTTTAGGGTATATCTCCTCGTAGATAGACCGTTCTCATCGTATATACAGACCATGCGTCGTTACGCACGGCCGTAAACAGCCTACACCTCTCGCGAAGAATGCGAGGTGGCTATCCTTCTTCGCGAAGTATAATTTCTCCTAGGAATATAAACCAGGACGACTTAATTTTGTCGCTAATGCTTTATCACGCCGACCTGATTTCGAGCCGGCTGCGCATTCCAACAGTGAAAACAATCCCACTGTTGCAACACTCATTTCAAGTGTTCCGTCATCAACCTTAGTTGATGACATAAAGAAAGCCTACGCAGACGATAAGGACCTTCTGCGTTTAATGAATCATGTGATGAATCCATTCGATAAATCATTTAAAGATTTACCGGCTTTATATCGGTCGTCATCCGATCGATATACAACCATACGGCTTGTTGTATTATACAGCCGTTGCCGGCGACACTCCACGTGTCGTCGTCCCAACTCACAATGATTTGCGCTTGCGCATCATGTATGAGTGTCACGATGCACCAACAAGTAGGCATCGTGAACGTGAGAAGACTTATCTCACAGTAACTCGCGACTTTTACTGGCCCCGTCAGTATCAATTCGTGCGCAAGTACATTCGTGCTTGCGAGGTATGTCAACGGGTGGTGCTTTAGCTCTTCATCCCGTCCACCTCTTTAACATCTACCACTTCCGGCAAAATGTTGGCAGTCCGTTTCAATGGACTTCGTCTTCGCCGAGGACGATCACAAAAACAGTGGACTCCTTGGTTTTTGTAGAATGATTCAGCAAGATGGTACATCTTGCTGCAGTCCCAGAGTCGATCACGGCTCCAAGCTGTGCCAGTGTCTTAATAGACACGATATTCAAAATCCACGGGTAATTCCATGAACTGGTCTTGGATAGAGATCCACGGTTTACGGCGGAGTTTTGGCAATCTGAGTTCTGATCTATTGGAACACGGCTGACTATGTCAACTTCTGATCATCTAGAGACTGATGGTCAGAAGGATCGCGTAAATCGCGTCCTCGAAAAGATACTTCGAGATTTTGTCCAATCGTATCCGAATTGGAGCGAGTTGTTACCGATGGTCGAATTTGCCATCAACAATTCGGTGCACGCGTCTACAACGCATACCAACCCAATTAGAGGGATCCTTTAGTCTAAAGGGGTGGACTCGCACAAGCAAATTCATTTCTGGCTCAAGCTCATCACGCGTCGAAGTTACAAGCGACTCGAATGATGTCGATGTCGAAGCAATCGAAATCTCATGGCAGTGCGCACAAAGCGCACTGAAAAAGACAAAACAAATGAGTCAGCAGAGGAATTGGTGCTGACTCAACAATCAGTAATACGTTTTGTACAGGATTCCATTGCTAATGCAGTGGACCATCAGAAAGGGAACGCAGACAAACATGGAAGAGCAAACGTTCTTTCATTTAAAATTAATGACCTAGTACTACTCTTTACCCTAAACTTACCTAAGCGTGTAGTCACTAACGTGGGTAGCAGAAAACTACTACCCAAGTTCATTGGGCCTTTCCGTGTACTGCATCGCAGACAATGCATACACAACAACCAATTCAACTAAAATTCAATCGTAGCATTGCCACGTAGGATGCGAACGCATCCTACGTCTTACGTTGGTCGGCCCCGCCCGTACCATCAGTACGCGATCTCTTCCGAGGACGGTTCTGACAACCGTTTTCAAGAATCCTTCAAAAATTCTTGTGGTCTAGAACCAGATTCTCAAATTGAATCTAGAGATTCTCATGCCGGGTCCGAAGATCCTTGAAACCGCGATGAGCGGAAGTCAGCTCATCACGAAGATCGTGATACTTCCGTGCGTACTCCAACATGGATGACGCACTCTTCGAAAGATCTTCCAACCGTTCGATAAGGTGAGCCTGCACCGTCTGCTTTAACGAGCGACGCTTACCGCGCTCGTGATCAAGTCCCTCCTCCAAATCATGGAGGAAGCGATCGATTTTTTCGATCTTTGACTCTAGATCCGACACATGGGTTGGATCTAAATTCCCCTCCTCCACCACTTCCATTGGTGGATTCTCACGGTGGTCAACGTCTCCTTGTGAAGCGTGTCCAGAACCACCGTGATGTGAAGGGGCAGCGAACGAGTTATCTTTTTCGCTGGCACGGTTATCCACCTTCACATGACAGCTGGGAGCCTCGTTCCCAGCTGATTGTTGACGTTGATAGCCTCGTCCGTCAGTATGACGAGACCCATCCGATGGATCAGAATATCCATCGGAAAACACGCGCCCTTGGCGCACGTAAATCGATTGCAAAACATCAATCGCATCACGCATCTCGATAGAGATGCGAGCCCTTTCCCAGGGCGAAAAAAGAGAATAGACATCCCCTTTTACACGATTCGTGTTATCAACACAACACGGACAAGGATCACCCCACGTGGGGCATAGAAGTCCTGCCTTACGTGACAACCGATGCAATTTATACCTTGCACCGGTTCGAGTTCGTTTTTCAAACTTAACGCGAATCGTGTTAAGTATATAAAGCCAGACTTCGCGTCCAATGTCTTTGACATTGCGAATGAACGCGCTCCAGGCTTGCATAAGCTAGACTTTATCTCGCTTATTGTTGCCACTATACGATCGACGCTTAAAAAAGCATCGAGATAAAAATCTTCCTCAGCGCAAACGTTTTTCGCGTTGAGATCAGGGCCATGCAGCTCTGTAGCAATAAATAAAGGATATTTATTGCGAGGAGCAGTCTCTCCAGACAAGCTATTAATTAGCTGTTCGGGTAAGAGCCACGGCTTCTTCTCAGGGGCAGGACGAGCCAGCCATTTTAGTGTCTTCGATCCCCTGAGAGGTACCCACTGAAGCAGGGGTACCACAAGAACTTTCATTACGATGCTTACGCCATCGTCATCACCACGCACAGAAATATGTGCGGGTGACGGCACGGGAGACAGTGTTGGCAACGAGGTATCATCCTCATCGTCGGAACCGAACATCCTGTAGCGAATTCTACCAGCATGTCTTCCTGAATGAGCCCCCTTATTCGAAGGCTCGTCGTCAGCCGCCTGACGATGATCAGGCGACTGTTCTGTTCTCCCCGAGTCGGCTCTTCCGTCCGACTTGCATTCGTAGTCGATCTCCAAAGAGGAGTCGCATTCACGTGGTGACTCACCACGTGCACCCGCAACATCTAGTGTGAGAAGACGATACTACGGCAGACGAAACGTCTGCCGCAAGAGACAATAACGCGTCGCCCGCGGCTGCATGAACCGCAGCCAAAGGCGCCGCACTATATGCATACCGCATGGACTTGTTAACCATGCGATGGAATTAAAATGATGGTTCTGACCAATAACGTCGTTTTTTTTGAAGTGGTCCTATAGTGATCACTCTATTCAATGACAATCAGAGTGATTATCGTTTAAGGTAGGGGTGATTTTACGTGGTGTATCGTTGCTCGAAGTTAAGTGTATCGTTACATGAAAATAACACTTGAAGGCTGTTAATTAATACAGTATCTACAAGGTAGATAAATTTTGGAGAATATTACTTTATATGTTAAAATTCTAAACACTTATCCATTGGTAGATATAGGCCATTATATCGACTTTCTCCGCGGTCCAGTCAGCGCTGGACGCGCGCAAAGAGAAAGACAGATAATACTTTATTACATGTTTTGTATTAGCTTATAATTAAGTTAGGATTAAGTAGATAGAACAGAAGAACTTAATTTTATTAATACTGTTTTTAATTAACCCTCTTTAAAGCAAGTGTATGAAAGAGAGTCTTCCTCTGCGCGTACTAGTGTACGTGAGGAACCACTTCCACTGAGGCAGTGCGAAGTGGACTTGTACTGAAGCATTACAAGTCAGTAGCGCCCCGTTACGTCAGAGCTTGTTATATTGATACAGTACTACCTTATTCTGCACCAAAGTCTTAAGTATTGACCTTTAGTAGCTACTTAAAACCTTTCTTGAATCGTCAGTCTACGTTAATTATCTAGGCACCTCGCATTCACAGTCATCAGTGAGATTGGCTATAATAATGCAGTCCTCGCGAAAGGTGCCTCGTTACAAAGACCGTTCTTACATCGTGTTGGTGCGTAGTTCCGTTGTCGCTTTGAAAACCACCACCGTTGCTGGTGCATGTCTCCGGCTCCATTCCAAGAATTGACGCCGCTTTTTTGAGAGCTTGGGCGCAGAGATTTGTTGTCTTGTCGCTTTAGCCAGTAAAGTAGAAACGATTTTGAGTTCGTTTATTGCAGCTCGATTCATCACGCTTGTGAATATATGGCTTTCGTGTGTCGTAGCTTGATCGTCATTTTCTAAAGGATGGACGGTCGTTCTCGCCACGAAAGTTCTCGGATTTAACATCATCTATTGGGCCCTTTCTTCACCGTTGGTAGGCTGAATCGAGCGTTCTGATGCATCAGCATCATCAACCAATCCTCATTAACCTTTTATTCGACTCCGACAAATTGGAGTTGAAAGACCGAATGAAGGACTGGTTTCACGTCCATTTATTATTCCAGCAACAGCAATGAAAAAGACTTTAACTTTATGTATAGATCTCTGGTGTTCGGCGATAACGACATACGATCAGGAGAGATATTACATAATGATAACAACCATGACAATCGCTAGAAGGGCAGGTTGCAGCGCAATATGATCCAAGCTGGTTTGATTGCAGTCATCAGTATGATGTTCCCAGCTATTTCTCGACCCTAGTGGCTAACATGCGTGGCGCTTTTTCTGTAAAGGGTGCTTCGTTACAAATAATGTTCATATAGGAGATATTATTAAAATATATCCTAAAAATAATGAAAATAATATTTTGAAGTACAAAAATATCATCTTTATTAATTTTGACATAATAGTTCCAACATAACCAAATCTGATAATATTGACGCAATAACATTAGTTCTGTTGATTGGTAGATTTAAGTTTGAATCAACCCCGCCAATTTTCATAAGACACGATCGTGTGGGCGCAAAAAAGCGCCATAAATTGTTTGCTATTAATAATATGAAATCAGTACTAGACAAAAGATGCTACGTAGGAGCTTTATATATTAATATTTTTTTAATTTTCTCTATTATAAGGCCTCAAAGGCCTCAGAACTAGCCTCTGGAAGCTAAGCCTTCCTAGCTGCTTGGAACCTTCCTCTGCACGAAGTAGTCGAGGCGCCCCACCTTCACTGTAATCGGTGTAGGTTGACTAGTACTGTAAGAACTACCAAAGGGTGCCCCGTTAGACCTGGTATCATTTCGTAGTTTGTAGTCCGTTTAACGGCCACGCACGCTCTTTATAACGTAGACATGTTGGATGATGAAGGAGGGAGCTTTCAAACCCTTCAAGAATACTATCATGCAACGCGTAAAATTAAAGGTTCACTCATTTGAGTGACCTTGAATGGAAAATGATCGGACGTATAATGTGGTCGTAGGCGTGAGCCGCTATACTCAGAATAATCCGAATTGATGGAAAACTTTGTCCTGTTCACTCTGAGCACAAATGAATAACATGCGGCCATAGCTCATACAACCTGAACTCGACGAGGTCCAAGAAAACTAGCTTTGCTTCTCCAGCAAGGCTCTCAACACCCAGAGGTATTGAAAATACAGGGTGCTCAACAGTTAGAACCGGCGAGACAGCAGAACTTACATGCTACTAGCGGGCTGACGCTTCCGCGTCGACCCGAAAGCTTAACGATAAAAACCTATAAGCTTAAGGCAGTCGAAGGCACTCCTTTTAAAGAAGGTTCATCTGACTAGACGACGCCATTGAAGCTCGCCGCATCAATGATAATGCGACGAAAGTGAAATTTAGCATGTCCAAATTAGCCGGACGCGCCAAATCTTGGGCTTGGCGGCTACAGCTTCACGACTCATTGGTTTTTTTGATAGTCTGTCTTTATGATTCGACTCAAGCAAACATTTGAGCCGCCACGTGCCGAAAGACATGGCTTAGGCCGAGCTCCTGGATTTGAAGCAGGGCAAGTGATCTTCACGCTAATGCCGCCCAACATGCACGATACCTGGTCAGTTGCATCGTAAGTCATTCGATTGATGAACACACACAGGTTACTGTGGTCATGCAGGGTCTCACAGACGGTCTTGTCAAGACTCATCTATTCCAACTTGAATTAGACTCGCTCATCCAAGCGATCTCTTTGGCAGAACAAAAATTCTTCAGTCTTAAATAGGCTTTCGTGCACTGTGGAGATAATCGTTTTCCAAGGATGGGCTCAGGCGTGGGCAGACGCAGAGCGAGGATCTCAGCAGGACTGTTGAGATGCTCTCAGCCTGGCCGCATCAGCTGAGGTCCATTCGGATAAACTCGTTCAATGTTCGATGGAACTGCGCGCACACGATTCTGCACTGGCTTTGAGCCGTGGATCAATGCGGTGTGCCGTAGCTCATAGGGGACGACACCCGGATGGTGTCGAATGCCATGTCGCATCTGCGCGGTAAGGCTTCAGAGGGGCTTACTCGGCGCTGATGGCGGACAGAAAGGCGTTCCCTACATGGGCGATCTTTAAGGAAAAGATTCGCGCCATGTACCAGCCACCGAACAACGAATTGTTGCTTCAGGCGGGCTTCTTTGGAGCGCGACAGGCGAAGCAATCTCTGCAACAGTATGTACAGGAGATGCGCTCGCTGTGAGATTCGTTGGTGTGGGTCCGATACCGAAACACATTTTAATTGCCCACATTTATGAACGGGTTGCGACACGGCCCATCGCGACAGGCCCTTTTTGGAAAGGTGCCGTCGTCAATGGAATAGGCAATCCAAATTGCCTTAGTTGAGGAGCAATCCTACAACAATGCCTCGGCGGCAGCTTGGTATAAGCCGTCGGCCGAGAGGTAGTTGGGCAATGCAGACGTTGTCTGTTTTAAATGCGGCAAGCGCGACCATATGCTGGCTCGCTGCTATGCCAGGATCACTGCTGGCGCAAAGGCGCGCAGCAAGAGGATTCTATTCCCAAAAGGCAATAGCAAGAACCAGCGTGCGAGACGCATGAGTTCTGCACCGACCACTGAGTGATCGGGATTTGCAGGAGCGCACAAGGGCAGGATGCCCTTCTGACGCAGACTCTTTAGCTATTCCTAACTTCCAAGTTGTCGACCAAATGGGTTGCATATTCCCTGAGGTCTTAGATTTCCGGACTATAACCCTGCTGGTCTATAGCGCTCAAGTACGAGGCGATGACCAGGTGATGACCCTCCTAGTGGATTCGGGTGCATCACAAAATTTTGTAAAACTCGTGGTTCTAAGAAAGAGACCGGCGATGTTTGAATCGCTTTATCAGGAACTGACAGGAAGTCATGCGTCGCAAAAACCGGCACAGTGCCTAGAGACTGGTGTGGTTGGAAGGGATGCATTAGCCATGAGCGCAACGGCACCCGCTTCCCAGAAAAAGGTCGTGGTGACTCGAAGAACGAGTACCCAACAAATTAGGACGATCAAAGGCACGTCAATAACGAGTGACCTTTGGATTAGTTCCTATTAAAGAGGACAGGCCTTCAAACGAGGTTTTCCAGGCCGTCAACGACGAAATTGCGGAGGCATCCTCAGTTGAGGTGCTCCGGCAAGTCTTTAAATCTGCCGAGGAGATAGCAAATCTCCCGGAGATGTCGTGGGATATGTTCCTTGCCGAAGGAAAGGAAGGAAAGATCCACGAAATTGTCGCACCAGTTCCAGGAGAACATGGTGGACTGCTGCTCGTCGTCCACAATGGACGAGAGCGCCCTAGAAATGAACTTAGAAAAAAAGATTCGCTGCTCAAGGCTAGGATATCTTGAGATACAGCCCATTTTGAGATTCTGTGGAAAAATCGTGATGTGTTCCCAGAAGAAGTGCCGCCCGCCTACCGGCCAATAGGGGCATCGGGCACGAGATATACCTCGAGCCTGGCACCTAGTATTGTGTGACCAGGCATGTTCGTTGCCGATAGAACAAGTCAAGTAAATCGATAGCTCTTCGACGAGCGAGCCAAGGCGGGACATGTAAGTGAGAGCAAGTCGCCGATGAGAAAACTTAAGCGATAGCCGCGATACGACCAGTTCTCGGTCTTTGACAATTAGTTTTGACGCAGATTCAATATTTCACGCGGTTGACAGTTTCGACTTTGTCCACGGATTATTGTCCACTTTCACCTCGGCCAGGAAGCAGAAACGTACGGTGAACTTCGTCTTGAACGCGGTTATTCCTGTAGGCGGGCGCTTTTAATGAGGCCTTGGACTTCAGCCCACACACCTTCAAGCACATCGAGGAAGTGGTTGATCGTTTTCTTTTACATGCAGTGAAGTAGTTTGTGGTTGCCTAAGGCGATCTCGCCTAACGAACTTGTGCCCTAAAACAAGTGACGTCACGGAAGCGGTAGCGAGTTTTCTCGTGCGCACTGTGTAACAGAAAATAAGCTCAAAATAAATCAATTTAATAGATTTATATGCAAACATTTTTTATCAATTTTTAGATAGCATTCCATAGGTATGCGTCTCTACATGGCAAGCGCATCTATTCTAAATACCTCGGCTCGTAGATGGCGCCAGACATCATTCCCTTTTATGTGAATGCACCTGTTTGCATCAAATACACAGCGTTGGGTCACTACGTAAACCTCACCGAGTGACATGTTTATTTACTTCACACGAGCTAATTGTACTTCCCGTTAAAATGGGCGTATAACATCAAGTAGTAAGCCCATTACACCCCCCTACGATTTAAAAACGATTTTAACTTGCGAACATCATCAACAAGAGGAACGAGGGACAGCGATCCGTCTACGACGCGCCGCTACAGTCTTCTCATACAGTCCTAAAGCGACCAGTATGTGGACCAACTACGGTAACATCTCTCGGTGCTCTTCATGTCCTTTTAAAGAAGCAAAGCTGACGGGTCGTCTGCAAAGACACTTACAAAGCCAACACAAAGCGTGCGCCCCACGAAATACGCCGACATCGCAGAGTGCCACGGTTGCCACGCGGACAGCTACTGCTACTGTGGCGCTCTCAACTGGACACAATGATCCATCTCACTTATAAAGTGAGGATGAAGATCCGTCGCTACCGACACCGCTGCAATCACCACAAAGTGGTGATGAAGTCAAAGAGCATATGGGGAAAGGTGATGGCACTATGGTGCTCATCCAAAATTAATTCATTGTTCTCAACATAGAAACGCCTAACGTTGCGAAGGCAAACTCGCATAACGTCAATAAGGCTACTCAATCGTCGTCTGCGCCAACTAGCTCAGCGACCATTCATGAGAGCACTGCCCGTAAAGGTGCAGATGCTTCTCAGTTGGTAAAACCCCTACATCTATCATTCAGACCATCCACCATTTTTGAGTCTGACGCAGACGATCCTGAGCATAGAGCTCACCTAGCTGCACATGATCGTGTCATCATATGGAGTTGGGCCAGCTCGATGCTCAGGCTCTTCTGTCGGTGTCACAATTTAGCCGCATTGAACGCGGCAATGTGACTACCTATGCCACCTCCATCCGAATAGCCTCTTTCGGATATAACTAGAGAGTCGCTCCTAGAGCGCGCCATTATAGACGCTCATAAGTAATATAGCCTGCACCACTTGTCGAAGGCTCAAGGATTATAACTTGGCCGTTGCGTTCGAATGAAACAACAGACCAGTACGAAGTAAAATTCCTGCGCTAATAAGCTCTGATGTGGCAGAAAAAACGCTCGACGACATTCAGGGCGTCAACCGGTTCCTACGAGTCAAAATCTTCGGGTATCCTCTCCAAAGGACGAGGATCGGAAGTCTATGCCTCAAGGAGTCGTGGGCCAGCAGCCTCAGAACAAGAAATCGTTGGTTTCAGTAGCATCCACCAATGCAAGCGACGCCTGATAGGGGTGGCGATTATGTTAACCTGCTCGTGGCAGCCTGTCCTGTTTTCGTTTAGGCGCAGATTGCTGCTGAACGACGGATCGGTTTCTTACTATGATAATTAATGTCTCAGTTTCCTCTGTGGAACTTATTTCGAAAAGAACCTAGGAACCTTTGAACACAGGTTCCGGGAAATTATTCCCACAGATTTTTGTTGACTTATTCCCTCAAGTTTCACTTGGGAATTATCCTCCCCAACTGCATCTAGCTGTGGTTGTGCTACGACAGCGAGATCCTCTCCAATCGACTAGTCGATCTTGGACTTTCGTATTGTCTCTTATAGACAGGCGTATCAAACTTTTTTGGATGTTGCTTTTCTAGCAAGCATTCTTGTTTCGTTCCACTTAACTTATTTAAGTGGTCGAACTTTGACGCTGCCTGTGATTATGCATGGCCATCGGGGTCTAATCCCACAGTGTGATGGGTATTCACACTAAGGTCTTGTGCAGTCGTGCGAACGACCGACCCACAAGTGAGGCCATCGTGTTCTCTCGTAGGACGCCCCAAGACGTTCATCAGTTGGCCATCCGATGAACGAGAGACAGGAATCGACTCGGCTTGATGCTGTCAATTTATACATGCTTGAACTTTCTGAGCCATGGTAATTCAAGGGTGACATCAAATTTGTCACTCCAAATCAAGTACGATGAAACCACCATCGTACTGTTTACCCTCTAGCGTTTATTGGTAACAACTACACGTTTATTTACCGTTTCAGATGCGCCTGTTGCTTGGCGCACTGTCATCCTCATTAGAGGGATATCGCGCTCAATAATTTAAGTCTGCAATCTACAAGCGACTGGCGTCGAATGAAATTGTTCGATGTTTCACAATCAACTCGGGACTTAAGTGGTAATTTATTTGCCACCACAATTATCAAGTGATTAGGTTGACCTCATCACCTAACGCATATACACACAATGTTTGTGTGTGAGGAGCAACTTTCGTCAAAAGGCCAGAAAATTCTTTCGACGTTGCTGGATCAGTAGGGCGTTCTGCACCTATATACACCTATATACTGGTCCCGACCATTTTCTTATGATCCGCCTCGCCGTTGCAATTTCGCAACAGCGTCGAATCCGCGTCCTTCGCGGTTTCAAGCTGTCGATCGTTTCGCTCAGTGTTTTAAGACACTGCGTGTGGAGCACTATATTTATAGGCTTAGTGGCCCTTCTTTTGACAACGATTGCATTTTTGCAATCGTTTCTGACTTGAACAGCGAGGTTTCTCGCTCTCCACATACGAGCGGTCAACAGGTTCTGGACCTCCATTATCTTGTCGTCCTGAGTCTTAGTGACAGACTCCGCCGCAGCATGGCTCTGTGCCTCGGATGCGGCCCTCTGCTGTCCAAGCACGAATGCCTCAATTGCTCCAACTGAGAAAACTGTTGCTCAGGTGCACTACCCAAGAGCCTGGTCAGGGATTGCTCGCCAGGTGCTCTGCCATCTCCCGATAATGTTCGGAGAGGTAGGTGAAATGAGCCCAATGGATTTCGAGGCTTATTCTCACGTACGCGCTCAGAGATGCGGGTCGTGGGAAGGATTTCAAGTGCTGCAAAGTGTGGGGTCGAGAAATGCAGGAGCGCAGTCGGGCCGGATGCCCTACTGACACGGACTCTGAAGCTACCCCAAAGTTTAAAGCTATCGAACAAATGAGTAGCATAGACCCTGAGGTCTCAGAATTCCGGACCTCGACATTACTAATCTAAAGTGCTCGAGTACGAGGCTACGACAAGGTGATGGCTCTTCTCGTAGATTCAAGTGCATCACAGAATTTTGTGAACCTCGCGGCTTAAGAACATATACCGAAGATGTTTGAGTTGCTTTGTCAGGATGGCAAGCGAGAAGAGGCGACCGTTCGTTCAGCGAACGGCGCGCTCGTAAAACCAGAGGGAGTTACGTGGAAATCGCCTCCAGTTTTGTGACTTCTCCTGTAGAGAGACTTTCACAGTACTAAGTATGGAGAGTCCGTATGACCACATCCTAGGCATGCCATGGTTGGAAAGGCACCAACCATGGTTAGCCTGGCGCATACACACAGTTGCTTGCTCTACGCTGGACACCGGAAAGAATGTGCTCATGCGAGAGGCTTATGCAATTGATGTCGTGTCGACCACAATTGAGGGTGCGTTGATGGGATGTCAACGTCACCAAATCTTACCCAGCTCGAAAAGACTAGGGTAGTGAAAAGTACGATGACAATGAGTCAAGCGTCTAAATGTCCTGCACAGAACCGCGAGCCTGTGGCAGTAGATATCAAGCTGACAGGCGCCTGGTCTAGTATTCATCGAGGAGATCTCCGGCTGGTCTATGCCGATCGACGTAATTGGCCTTCAAAAGCTTCTCAGCTTAGCGGCGTACTTACCTAAGTACTCCTGCAATTATGTCGAAATGACAGTACATCTTTTGTCTTTGCTGAAGAAAAATGTCAAGTGTTATCGAACGCTGATTGGCAGCGTTTCCTAATGGGTTAAAGCAAAGCTTGATGCAATCACCAATCCTGGCGTAAGCGAACCAAGACAGACCAGGTCCATCAATAACAGTGTCTTAACTTGCGTGCATGGTGGGAAGCCAAGCCAAGGATCGCGAGTTCGCAGTACCTCTACACTCCATCAAGAGTGGTTTTCGAGCTGATATTGAGCAAACATGCCGCTGATGCCTGGGTTTCTAGCGTCACAAGTGCTGAACACAATCATCGACCAAATAATAATGTGGCAGCTTATCTTTCAGCCAGAGCTTTTTCCAGTTCTGAGGGTGAGATAGTATGAAACCTGACGCAAATTGGATCTCTGCCCGTGTTGTTCTGGGTGTTCTACGTGCTCAAGACTTAACAAATTTGTCAACTACGCAAGACAGTTACAATATCAAAAAAATAAGCGGAATCTACTTGATGATAGAACATCCATTGAATCTGTCAAGAAATTGGTCACAATTCGCGCAATTGCCCTTAACATAGAACATAAACTGTAATGAGGCACACATCGGTGGTGAACCGTTGTTGTGGTTTATTTACTTTATTGGTAAAATACCCTTTTATCCTATTTTAAAATAGTTAATTACTAAAGTCCCATCATGAGTAAGAAATGTGGTCACCTCCAGATATAAATCTGGCGGCCGAAGTCTATGTTTTAATTAGCTAAGGTAAGCTTTTGAGATTGATATTATTTATATATTTCAGTTCTACTTTTTATCTTAAAAGCGTTAAGTGCCTTTCTAAGGCTGCGCAGTGATCTGTGAAAGATACAAGCCTTTGTAAGGTACATACTCTCGAGCACTAGTTGCCACTTGTTTCTACGAACCTCTAAATCCCTTGAACTAGGATTCACTAAGCTTTAACAGCTTTAAAAACTCATGAATTTGTGAAACATATAAGTTCTATATATACTAAGATACTATTTAAGTGTATTAGTCTTCCTCTGACTTAAGTAGCGAGGTAGCTCCGCTACACCTGGTAGCAGTCGAAGTCAATCTACGCCTGCGTTTTTATAAGACTAATTTCTCACGAAAATGAAAAAAAATCAGAACTTTCAGAAGCGCAAAGCACAGCGAATGACAAGCTCAAAGTTTTGTTTGGGCTTGAACATATACATTTTATTCTGTCCCTGAGACCAGAGGTCCTACATGCATGGCTTGAAGGCTTCGGGCGATATGAATCCTCCTGGATCGGACAGATACAGGATCACCTTGCGGCATCTATGCCAACTCGGTACATCTGTGTACCTGATTCAGAGCCTAAGGCTCGCCCTCACCCTCTAGTTGTCAATGTGAAGACATTGAGGTAAAAGAGGGAGAAAACCTTCCTTTTCGGATTAAGCAGATGGAGATGTCCACTGACTCCGCCTTGTTCTTAAAAGAACGGCAAAGGTGGCTATGTCCTTTATAGACTCGGAGGTAGAGCCATGGAGTGGGCACTCTCGTGCAGCGCGTCTATAAACGACGCTTTTCTCTCATTTGATTTGCTGATATAGCAAACGACTAGCATGTTTGCACCGCCTGATTAGGATTTTTCCATGCGCTCACGGCTCATGGCGACTCGACAGGGTAAACGAACCCTAGGGGACTACGTCCAAGAGTTGAGACTCTCATTGCATCTATGCATCAAGACCCTGTGCAATAAGCAATTGTTGTAGCATGTTTATGAGAGATTTTAATGAGGGCGTTTCCAGGACGGAACTGTTCCGATCCCATCGCGCTACTTTCGAAGAGGGAGTTGCCATAACGCTACGCGCTGAGTTCGACTTTAATTCTACTCGTGTTAGCACGCCTCTTTGCCGTTGTATGCGGGCACGTCGTAATGCGGCCACGCTCTACTTAGACACACACCCTAGCACAGAGAGGAAGCGGTTTCACCAACTTCTCTTGCGTGCAGTGAGGTAGTTGTGGTGGGCGCGTTAGCGACTCACCCAACGCACTAAGTACTTTGACTAAGTGTTGTCATGGGAGCGGTAATCCGGCTCCCGGATTACCGCTCCCATGACAACACTTAGTCACGTGCGCACTTATCAAGTAGGAAGTAGTAATTTATATTTAATCGTCTTAAAAATATATACCTTTTTTTACCAATCAAAATGTCATCTTAATAGCTAACACTTAATCTGTATTGCGAGCGTATCTTTCTAGGTACCTCGCGTAACGGATGACGCTAGCCGTCATCCCTTCTAATGTGAATGCACCCATGTGCATCACATACACAAGGGTTGGTCACAAATGTGCACCACACCCGCGTGCTGGGTCTAATTAATATGATTTAGTAATTGACGGTCCCCTCAAGTACACCAAGTGTGCTTAACGGGGACTGAGTACTTTAGCCCATTACAGCCGTACAAGGTTCTCGAGCACATTGGTACCGTCTAATAGATCAGAACTTATGGATCTAAGCCTCGTTGAGGAAGGAGAAGAAGCACTTCAAGCTGTGGAACAGCCTAAGAACATCCGTAAATATTATATGCGCGGGAGCACGAAACATTTAGCGTCCGGTTGTCTCCTACACAATATAAGTAAGGTCGAATGAGCACCGGTTTAACAGATTCTTTACGCATCTGTTGAATGTTCCAGGGGCGTCACCGAGCCCCTGTGGCATTACTGGCCATTCCCAGAGCATCCCAGTGGGAGTGCTCACTGCTGCGTACGGGTGTCCCGTTCACGCATTAAGATCTGATAAAATCCATCCATCAGATCCATAAAGCAGAATTGCCACGAAGGACGCGAACGCATCCTACGTTTTACGTTGGTCGACTCCACCCGTACCATTGGTTTGCGGTTTCTTTCGCGGACGATCTGACCACCCGTTTCAAGAATCTCCAGAGTATTCTTGTGATCACGAACCAGACTCTCATGTTGAGTCTGGTTCGTGATACTTCGGTTCGTACTCGAACATCGAGTGTAGACACTCTTCGAACGGTCTTCCAACCGTGAGCCTGCTCCAACGAGTGGCGCTTACCGCGCTCGTGATCAAGACCCTCCTCCAATGCATGGAAGAAGTGGTCAAGTTTGTCGATCTGGGTTCGACTCTAGGTCCGACACACAGGTCGGATCTAATATTCCCTCTTCCGTCACAACCATTGATTGTTGCCCACAGTGATCAACGTTTCCTTGCGGAACCTAATCTTATCTACCGTGATGTGATGGGGCAGCAAACGAGTTATCATGTTCGCTGGCTCGGTTATTCACCTTCGCATGACAGCTCGGAGCCTCGTCCGTCAGTTAAACGATACCCATCCGACGGATCAAAAGGTCCATCGGAAAACACGCGCCCCTGGCGCCTGTAAATCGATTGCAAAATGTCAATCGCATCGCGCATCTATATAGAGATGATAGCCCTTCCCTAGGGCGAAGAAAGGGAATAAACATCCCCTTTCACCCGTTTATTGTTGTCGACACAACACGGACAGGGATCTTCCCGCGTGAGGCATGGAACTCCTGCCTCACGAAACAACAGATGCAATTTGAATCTTACACCAGTTGAAGCTCGTTTCTCAAACTTCAGTCGAATTGCGTTAAGTCTTTATAGCAAGGCTTCGCATCCAATGTATTTGACAGTGCAAATAAACGCGTTCCCCAGGGTTGCATCAACGAGCTTTTATCTCGCTTGTTAGTGCCACTATACTATTGATGCTTAAGAAAGCATCGAGATAAAAATATTTCTCAGCGCGAAAGCTCTTCGCACTGGGAACAAGACCATGTAACTTTGTCGCAATAAATAACGGATATTTATTGTGAGGAGTAGTCTCTCTAGCCAAGCTATTAATAAGCTTTTCGGGTAAGAGCCACGGCTTTTTCTCAGGGGCAGGACGAGCCATTTTAGTGTCTTCGATTCCCTGAGAGGTACCCACTGAAGCAGGGTACCACAAGAACTTTTATTACGATGCTTACGCCATCGTCATCACCGCACAGAAGTATGTACGGGTGACGGCACGGGAGACGGTGCTGGCAACGAGGAATCATCCTCACCGTCGGAACCAAACATGCTATAGCGAATGCTATTAGCACGGCTACCCGATTGAGCCCATCATTCGAAGGCTCGTCGTCAGCCGCCTGACGATGATCAGGCGACTGTTCTGCTCTCCCCGAGTCGGCCACATCGTCCGACTCGCATTCAACGTCGATCTCAAAAGGGGGGTCGCATTCACATGGTGACTCACCAAGTGCACCCGCAACATCTAGTGCTGCAGGAGAGACGATACTTCGGCAGAAGAAACGTCTGCCGCAAGAGAAAATAATGCGTCGCCCGCGGCTGCATGAGCCGCAGCCAAAGGCGCCGCACTATTCGCATACCGCATGGACTTGTTAACCATGCGATAGAATTAAAAATAATATTTATGACAAATCAACATCGTTTTAATGAAGTGGTCTTGTAGTGATCACTCTATTCAATGACAATCAGAGTGATTGTCGTTTAAGGGAGGGGTGATGTGATGGGGTGTATCGCTACATGAAATTAATACTTGAAGGTTGCTAACTAATACATTATCTACACGGGTTGATAATATATGGAGAATATTACTTTACATAGTAATATTCGGAAAGCTTATCCATTGGTAGATATAGGCCATTATATCTACTCTCTCCGCGGTCCAGTCAGCGCTGGACGCGCGCAAAGAGACAGATTAGAATTTATTACATGTTTTGTATAAGCATATAATTAAGTTAGTTTTAAATAAATATAAAAACAGAAGAATTTAAGTATATTGAAAAGTTTACTTTAAACCTCTTTGAAGCGAGTGTTTTAAAGCGAGTCTTCATCTGCCCCGTACTAGTGTTCGTGAACTGACGTCAGTGTTAAACTTTACACGTTTGCACAAGTTGTTAGAAGTAAAAATGAGAAATATGTTTAATGCTAATCTCCCTCTTCAGTAGCACTGACACATACAAGCCGAGCGTTATTGCAACTATACCGTGTCCTGATCGCCCGGCAGTTCTTGTCCTACATGTCATCAATCCGGCTAATCAGATGTCGTCGGTCTTTACCTTTACACGTCTTGTACTTGAACCTTTTACGTCCTAATTACCTGTCAAAATCGATATCCGCTAGCACTCCTCCTCGACGCCATCATGGTTGCCCTTGAGCCTGAATAGCACGCGCAGCTCTTCCAGTCTTGGAGCCGACAGTGCCTTGGTTAAGATGTCTGCTATTATGTCTTCAGACTTCACGAATCTTGGTACAATATCTCCTTCTCTTACGTAATAACGGATGAACTTGAAACGTAAGTCTACGGGCTTCGCTATCGACGTGCTCTTCTCCTATTCGTGTTGCTTGATTGCGGCTTGGTTATCCACCCACATCGACATGGGTGTGCGCACTGGAATCTTCAGCTCTCCCAACAATTTCCTCAAACCCAGCAATTCATGTTCGCCTGCGACGTAGAGATAAATTCCGCTTTCATCGTGCTTAGTGGTACACCTGATTGCTTCTTGCACAACCACATCACGACACCCCATCCACAGTAAGTACACAACCCGACACAGGCTTGTCGGCAGCGAAGTCCGCGTCGCTCCAGCATCTACACGAATGGATCCGGTGTTGGACCCTTGCAGATGTGGCTATAAACCCTTGGTTTTCTTCAGATATCTCACAATCCTCTTGGCCAACTTGCAATCTTTCATTGTTGGCTTGTGGGTACGTCGTGTCACCGTGTGAACCACGAAACAAAATCCGGACGCGTGCATCTTGCGATCCATAGCAAACTTCCAACCAATTTGCTTGGTCCCGGTTACAAGCAAATTATCAATATAAACTCCCACCACTGTACATATGCCAGCATCGTACTTATAATATAAGCACATGTCAGTGGTCCATTGTAGAAATCTATTTTGACACAACTTCGAGTGCAACAATTTGCTCCATCCTCGACTTGCTAGCTTTAGTCCGTATAACGACTTCTTTAACATCAGCGCCAGTTGATTTGGCTCGCCACACCGAAAGCCTTTAGCTGTTCGCCTTCCATTTTCATTCCCTTGGGCATCTCCATGAATATGTCCAGGTGCTCCTTTTTTTCAGCTTAAGCGTAAGCGTTGGATATGACGTGCCGATACTTTCCATCTCCTTGAGAGGACTAGTATCATCGTGACCGTACTTAAATTCACCACTGCAGCGAAGTTAGTGTGTGAATCGACTCCAAATACTTGTTCGTTTCCGCACACTACCAACCGATCCTTGTACCGATCGATATCTCCATTCGCACCTGTCTTGGTCTTGTACACCCACTTGTTGTGCAAAAATGCGCGTTCTTTGGCTCACAATTGTCCATACGTCATTTGACTTCTGAGCATCCAGCTCTGCAGACATGGCGATTTTCCATTTGTAACACTGTTCGCTCTTGATAGCTTCTCCATAGTGTCTTGGATCTTGCACCATGACTGCATTTACCAGATCTTGTCCGACCTTTGCCATTGTCATCTTCTTCTTGCTAATCGATCTTGTTTCTTGACGTTCTCTGTCCCATTCCGACTTTCGGCAACGAAGTCCCTTCGTTGCACGTTTTACGCCGCTCGAATTTGGTCCGATCATGACTTGAGTTTCGCTGCTCGACTGCTCCTGATGTTCCATCCCGTCATCAGATAAATCGATCTGATTTCTTAGTGGTGCTTTGATACTTGAGACATGGTTCGTGACTTGAACGACCTTGTCCTTCGGAATATACACCTTGTACCCCTTCATCATCAAATCTCGTATAAGATAATTGCGGCCTTGCCACGCGCGCCACGTGATCTGTTTTTCGAGTCGACATGTATAGTGCAGGCGGAGCCGAATGCCACAATGTCGATCAGTAGCCGAATGCCACAATGTCGATCAGTACAGGGACACTCCTGATCAAAAAGCTCATCGGTGATATTCCACCGGGGCTTGACTTTGTTCGGCTTCGATTTAGGGTGTACGTCCCGAACTCCGCCGCATCACCCATCCTTTCGTATGGTAAGCTCGAGGCAAGGAAGTGTGTCCTGGAATGTCGAGCAAGACGACGTGTACCAATCTCCGGGCATGGGGGTACACCGGTCATAAACGTTCAAGTGGACAACGACGTTTTGGTCGTTCAAGTTAAGGCCATAAGGAGCAAAAAAGCAACTTCTCTATGATCCCCACAAACAACGGCGATGATTGATGCACCTGATTACGAGTCCAATTCGGATGTTCAGTTTGGAAGTTTGATGCAATTCCGTTGTCGTCTTGGTAATCTAAATTTCGATACAATTATCAAGATGGCCAATGACCCGGCTTCGGGCATCAGGTTGACTGATAAAAAGCGTGAGACCTGCCTCGCGTGAGCTCAAGGGAAGCAGCAAAAACGAATCAGTCTGAAAGGGATTTGGCGCGAGCTACGCAGTGCCCCGTTACACTGAGTCAATAAGTCTTCCTCTGACTTAACGAGCAAGGTAGCTCGGCTACATATGTAGCGGAGCTACTTCGCTCCTAAAGTCAGAAGAAGACTTTCAGACTCAATGAGTCACTTAGTTCTGAACTAATGGGTAGTCGCACAAGCTATTAAAGCGTAAGGAATCCTAGTTCAAGGGATTCAGGGTTCGAAGAACCAAGCGGCAACTAGTGCCTAAGAGGATATACCTCAGAAAGGCTTCTATCTCTTACAGATCAATGCGCAAGCCTTAGGAAGGCACTTGACGCTTTATGATCAAAATAGGAACTAAGCTTTATTTAATTTTTTAAATCACCCTAGCTAATTAAAATAGATTTTGGCCGCCAGATATAAATCTGGCGGCGGCCACATTTATTACCCATAATAAATGGGATTTAAGTAATTAACTTTTTTAAAATTAGATAAAAGGGTATTTTACCCATAAAGTAAATGTACCACAACAACGGTTTCCCAACCGATGTGCCCCATTACACCCTCCCCCTTCAGACTGTTTGACACTGAGTGACAACATTCGCTTCATTTCCTCTTTGAGGTTGGAGCCTAAACAGCTAACCGTTTGGTTGTGTTTTCCATTCCTTCGTCTAATGACAATCAAGCGTGAGTCACAGACTCTGAGCACCTTCTTCGACGATGAAGGAATGGTGGACTTTGAAGGTTACTTTCAATCAGAGGAGGAGGAAAAAGAGCGACGTTCGTTCACGCCTTCTCGTCCGGACGAACGTCGGCGAGCCCCGAACCCGTTCCCAGAACGTGGTGCCGCTGATGTCTTAACTGCATTGAGTAGGACACGGGACCCTGAGTCCAACATTATTACGAATCCGCTCGATGAAGAGCAAGAGCAGATAATCCTCATAGAGCAAAGAGCTCGTCGTCGAGCTGCCGAAATAGCGAAACCTAAGGCTCAGAGTGAATATAGATTCACTCCGCTTAGTGCGGATGAACGTCTCAAAGAGATAGCGGGTCATAGTTTGGCCATCTGGATCTCTGGTGACCCTGCGAGAACGCCGAAGGAGATCGCTGCTCGCGACGCTCTTCATGTGCAATACCTTACGCTGAAGGTAATGACCCGAAGCCAATATCTGACGTGTTTACGTGATCAAGTCCGTGGGGCTTCGGTGACCTCTAGGAGGGAAATTCCGATCGTTTTGTTTCCAAACGAAACAAGGACTGAAAACGAAGTCTCATTTGAGAAATGGGTTCACCGGGCCCGCACACTCCGTAATATCTGGAATATCAGTGAGTCTGGAAATAGAGGTGATGTTCGTTTGGACCGGAAGCTTCGCTTCGACTTTGCGAAGCTTAAGGCTAAAGGCCAGTTACGTTCAGCATTTATGCCACAATACGAAGAAAGGCCTAGACAATATTTCAGTGCTTCAGTTGACCGTACAACCATGAATCGAAGTCGCACTGAGGCTTTAAATCCACCTAATCCCACATTTAGTGGTGGGAAGCGTCGTTTGACGCGAGTTAACCGGAGCTTGGCGCTCAAAAAGTCAACGGCGTACGGGTAATCTTGCCGAAGAGATACCTCGAACTCCCAAGAGTTTTCAGAAGAGGGGTACCCTAGCCACTTCACCAGATACTGGTATTGACCCTCAAGACGACGTCGCTTTCAAAGTTTCTCCACATGAAACTGAAGGTCCCCCGCGCATCAAGCAGCGCGGGGGGGGCCGAAATTTCGGCGGAAGCATTTGATGCTCTACGGCACGAGGTGCAACTTCTTCGTGAGGTCCTTGCTCGGGTTGAGAGCTTTTTTGAGCCGGTTCGGGACCGTCTTTCGACGCTGGAGCCTCAACAGCCTCGTTTAGAGGGCCAGCTGGACATCCTGGTGAGGATGCAGCAATCTGCGGCACGACCGCCTGTCTCAGCGCAAGCGCCTTCAAGTCCACGTGGGAAGGGTCCCATATGGCTTAAGCAAGCCAACGTAAAACACTGGGTGCGTACGCAGCTTGCTGGGAAGGTTTAACGTATAAGCTAGGCCCTTCTTGGCCACGACCGTAAATGGTCCAAAAAAGCGCGGGCGCAATTTGGTCTCGAAGACCGCGGAAACCAAGTTGGTAGGGAGATGTTTAGCGTTTAGAAAACTCAGTCTCCGACCATATAAGAATTAATACAGCTTCTGCCTTTGGCATGCTTGTTCTTTTTGTTTGTCTTGGCTATCAGCCAACGTATCCCTTACATGTCTTAAGACACTAAATCGCGTCGCGAGAAACTCGCTTACTTGTTTCCGAACGGTAACAGGGCTGATATCAGCAAGCCTATCGGCCAATTCTCCCCCACCAAGCCCTGAACAACGCAGTGGTATCGTCAACGGAACGCGCGGGTGGGTAAGACCGTTTATATAAAACAGAGTATAGCCTGTAGAGGCATGAACAGCGTTATTTAACGCAAATTCCACTACTGGGAGCATTGAGCTTCAGCGCTTTGGTGTCTGAGCACACACGCTGCGTAAGACGTCTTCAATAACGCGATTGACACGTTCGGTTTGACCATCGGTCTGCGGATGGTCCGCAGTGGACATATCCAATCTGGTGTCAAGCACTCGGAAAATTGATTTCCAAAACTTAGCCGTGAGACGGCAATTTCGATCAGAGATAATTGCCACTGGCAAACCATGTTGTCGAAACACGCGATTGATAAACCGCTAAGCTGTACCCTCTCCATCAAAAAAATCCGGCACAGCCGCTAAGTGAGCCATTTTGCTCAAACGGTCAACAAAAACCACTATACCGGAGTTACCGGCTGAATCTTTCGGTAGCCCAAAAACAAAATCCATACTAATGAACTCCCAGCATCCTATGGGGGCGGGAAGACTCGCCAGTGGTGCAGCAGCATGTGCCGAGGGCTCAACCCGTTGGCACGTTTCGCATCTGTGAACATATGTGCTGACCCATTTATAAAGTTTGGGCCACCAATAACTCTGGCTGATAGAGCCGTAGGTCTTTTCTCTAACGAGATGACCACAAGGACAGTATCGTGTGCATAGAGGATCCGGTACCTCAAGTCCTCATCATGAGGAACAACGACACGCGGAGGGTCCGCGATGTCTGTGCAATAAAGCAACAGGTTGTTATCGATAGAAAATTGATGTTACCGTGCACGCAAACGTGCCGGTAATTTAATACCCAAATTCGAGTTCTTTCAGGCTCGTAGCAGAGCTATACACTGTTCATCCTTGGCGTAAGCCGAACAGATTAATTTAGAAATAGGTGACGAGATAGTCGTTAAATGAGAAACCTCATAATCCGGCCTGCGTGATAACGCATCGGCCAGAGCATTTTGCTTGCCGGGTTTATACTTCACCTTGAAGTTGTTATCCGCAAAAAAGGATAGCCATCGGGCCATTCTCTGTGAGAGATGGGGCGACTTAGTCGCCGTGCGTAACGACGCATGATCTGTATAAATCACAAACGGCTTAGAGCCGAGCAGATGAACTCTGAATTTGACGAGAGCATACTTGATAGCAAGTAACTCTTTGTCATGAATTGGGTAGTTCTTTTCCTTGCCCAGCAACATCTGTTTGAAACAGAGCACTGCCAATGGCAAAATCTGATGTGTGACAGACGACACTGAAAGGCCAGTTTGGGTTTGGCAGTGCCAGAATCGGAGCATGGATAAGACTATCCTTAACTGCTCGAAAAGCATTATTTTCGGTGCTAGTCCAGCACCTCGCTTTTCAATGAAGCATCCTAAAAAAGGAATTTCATCTGCGCCAAAAATGCATTTAGATGCATTAGCATACAATTTATTTGTGCGCATACACTCGAGCACTGCTCGCAAATGGTCTAAGTAGTTTCTACATCCGACCGACCCTGCTCCGCACGACGATGGACAAAAAATGTCATCAATTAAGCCTGCGTATAACCTCGATGCGGGCAAAACAGTTGCATCTTTAAACGATTAAATGTTGACGGAGCGTTGGAAAGCCCTTGTGGTATAACCAACCACTTCCATAGCATACCACCTGGGTGCTAATCGCTGTAAGCTGGATATCACTAGCTCGCATGAGCAATTGGTAGTAACCATCGACTAAGTCCAATGTACTGTACATTGTACATCCCACCATATTGTTCTGAAGAACATCCTTTCTAGGAATGGGGTTTTGTGCTGGCAGCATTAAACTTATTATAAGCATGTACAATGTGCCATTTACCATTTGACTTTTTGACACACGATGTCGGGGTCGAATGAGGAGATTTGCTCTCTCGTACCATTCCAGCCTCGTGCTTAGCACGGAAGAAATCGTCAATGACGTCACACTGCTCCCGTGGTAAAGGCCATTGTCCTGTGACATAATATTTGGTTTCCGGAGCTAAGAAAATTTCATGACGAACACCTCTATCCGGAGGTAAAACAGATGGTCGGTTATTACATACCACATCTTGGAAATCCTTAATTAAGGAATAAAAGGAATCCGTAGGATCTTTAAGGATCGATGACCCATTCCGCGCACTAAGTGCAGCTTTTGTGTCATCCAGGACAGCTTCGTTGAGAAGTGACGATGAATTTAACTCAACCATAGGTCGAATATTCACCATTTCAGATAAGTCACCAGCTTTTAAGGCTCGACCGCATACATCAATAGACATTTCGTCTAGCTCTAAAAGAGCATGTAACGAGGGGATTGCCGCAAGGCTAACTTCCCTCTCAATGTGCGTGTGTACTTGCTCACTCGTATCACTTTGTGATGGTATACACGCTTCGTGTCCATCCTGTCTTGGAGTGGAGACAATACGCCTCTTAGAGGCCGGGACATTCATGTCCCCGGTCCTCCAGCCTGTACTGGTTCTATACGAGACATGGTGTCTAATTTGACATCCGACAAGGAGTTAGGTAACTCAACTTCCTTATCCAGCGAACGTTTACATGTCGCTTCACGTGCATTATGAGGGTTTGACCCAAAATGCCCTGGCGAACCGCCAATAGTGTCACTTTTGACACTCAGTATGGTACCACCTCGGCCGACCACATTCGGCGGACTTAGACGCGCCACTCCACGTATCTCAGGGATATTGCACCCTTTAGGTCCTGGCGAACCGCCAACAATGTCACTACTGACACTCAGTATGATGCCACCTCAGCCGACCATACTCAGTGGACTTAGACGTGCCACTTCACGTATCTCGGGGATATTTCACCTTTAATGATTCGGCCTTAGGCCAACAATGCTTTCAGCATTTAATGAATCGTTATTATAACGAGTGTCATTTGACGGACTACGTGCCGTTCCACTTATTTCTGCTGAGTCGGGCTCAGAATTAATGTTTTTTTATTATAGTTTGTTAACTCATACATGCCAATGTCTAAAACACTGTCAGACTCGTTCAATGATCCGCGCCAATAGCGCTTTTGTTGCCTAGCAAAGGTGAGTTCATGACTCTCCAAAACTTTGCTAGGAACATTGCGCATGGCGCCTAAGGTCTTCGACCTCCAATCGATCCATGGCTCATGGTGTTCTAACCAGGCCATACCAAGGATGAGATCATATCTCGAATCCAAATCAAGGACGAGACAGCGTTCCATACGGTCAATGTCCAGAAATTTTTATACCTAAGTTCAATGGAACTTTGGGAACAGTGACACGAGTCCCAGTCGCTAAGCTAACAGTGATTGTATCACCTTCATGCGCTCTAAGCGACTCAACGTATTGTTGACTTCTTCAAGGAAAAGGCGTCGAGCATAATTGCAAGACGCTCCGTAGTCAATTAAAATTGACCACGGCTTATCAAAGCCCTTTACAGTCGCTCGAGCGACTAGCAAGCCAGGCTTGTAAACTCTCGCCCCATGTCATTGAGCGCCGAGCTAATTAAGGGTTGATTTTGTTTATTCTCACCTCCTTGAGGTTCAACAGAGCCTAGGTCTTCTCCAGTAGGGCGCTTCGCACCTACTGGGTATCGACGTTTTCCCGCACCGTACCCAGATCTGTGGTATAGGTCGGAGTTGGAGCTCTTTCGAGCTTTACGCGAATTTCGAAGAGGGCAGACAGGGCGTAAATGTTTCGTGCTTTCGCACATATAACATCTATGGATGGTCTTATGCTGTTCCACAGCTTGGAGAGCCTCTTCTCCTTCCTCAACGAGGCTTAAATCCATAGGTTCCGCTCTATTAGACGGAACCCATGTGCTCGAAGAGCTTGTTCGGTTAGCAGGCATGCTGCGAGCAGATTGAAAGTCAAACTCGGCGCGTAGCGCTATGGCAATTGCCTCTTTGAACGTAGCCGGATGAGATCGGAACAATTCCGTCCGGGCAACACCCTCATTGAGACCCCCCATAAAGATGGTCACTACAATTGCTTCTTGCACCGGGTCTTGATGGATAGATCCAATGAGAATTCTCAACTCCTGGACAAAGTCCCTAGGGTTCTTTTACCCTGTCGAGTCGCTAGGAGCCGTGCTCGCATGCGAAAAGCCTGATCAGGCGGTGCAAACATGCTCGTCATTTGCTGTTTCAGCAAATCTCATGAGGGAAAAGCGTCGTTTATGGACGTGCCGCACGATAGTGCCCACTCCATGGCTCTACCTCCAAGTTTGGAAATGGCCATAGCCACCTTTTGCCGTTCTGTTAAGAATAAGGCGGAATCAATCGACATTTCCATCTGCTTAATCCAAAAAGGGAGATTTTCTCCCTCTTTTCCCTCAAATGTTTTCACATTTACAGTTAGAGGGCGAGCTCTCGGCTCTGAGTCAGATACGGAGATGTACCGGGTTGGCATAGATGCCGCTAAATGGTCCTGTACCTGACCGATCAGGGAGCTTCGTACCGCATGAAGGCTTCAAGCCTTGCATGAAGGACCTCTGGTCCCTGGGAAATAATAAATTTCACGTGCTCAAGCTCAAATAAGCTTTTGAGCTTGTCATATGCGGCGCGTTGCGCTTCTGACAATTCTGGAACCTCTTCCATTTCATGAGAAATTAGTCTTGGAAAGACTCAGGCGTAGATTGACTACAAGTGCTACCAGGTGAAGCGGAGCTACCTCGCTCCTAGAGTCAGAGGAAGACTTTCAGACACAGAGAGTCACTTAGTTCTATTGAACTAATGGGTTTGACAACTCAGGGAGTCGAACAAGCTATTAAAGCTTAAGCAATCCTAGTTCAAGGGATTCAGGAGTTCGTAGAACCAAATGGCAACTAGTGCCCAAGAGGATATACCTTAGAAAGGCTTCTATCTCTTCAGATCAATGCGCAAGCCTTAGGAAGGCACTAAACGCTTTAAGATCAAAAGGGGAACTGAACTTTATATGATTATTTAAATCACCCTAGCTAATTAAAATAGATATTGGCTGCCAGATATAAATCTGGCGGCGACCACACATATTACCCATAATAAATGGGATTTAAGTAACTAACTATTTTAAAATTAGATAAAAGGGTATTTTACCCATAAAGTAAATGTTCTCCAACCGATGTGTGCCATTCATTACAACATAAATAATTTAAAGAACTTTTAAGATCTGACTATCAAGCACCTTAAGTAATTACATTGACAACAAACGATGTCTACAACTACAATTCAAAATGCAAATATAGACCTCACGAAGCTGAAGCTTTTGCGAATATTATTCAAGGTCTTCCTCATTGGCTGTGGTTGTAAGGATTATTTGGGGTGAGGTACATTTATCAAAAGCTAAGCTACATATACCGGCGGCAACCACCAATTAATAGCGCAACTCCTGTAGCGAAAATCCTTTCAACGCTTGCATCGTATAAAAAATGTCGCACTTCTTCCACAAGCCAGAGAACGCCTTGAAACGCGCGCGCGAGCTTCTGGCAATTCCGAATGTAGACGCTGGTGTGCTAAAGCGTACCAAGCACTCGGCCCTCGAGATCCTACACGATGCACTTATTGCCAAAAAGAACCGCACATGGCAGCCCACGCACGAAGAGCTTATGATCCTGTACCTAGATATCTGTCTGGAACTGCAGATGGGTCGCGTGGCCAAGGATGGACTGCACCAGTATCGCAACTTGTGCATCCAGCAAAACTCGACGTCACTCGAGACCATCATCAAACATTTTGTCACACAGGCCGAGCGCAAACTAGCGGCCGCTAAAAAGGAAAGCAATGAGCTTAATCTACTGGCTGCCGCCAAGGTGGACCTCGACGCTGCTCAGACGCCAGAGGACGTGATGCTATCCACCACGACGTTTGAAGGATCGAACGACCGCACTGACCGCGAGGTCGTCGTCCCTTGGCTTCGTTTCATGTGGGAAACGTACCGCACAGTGCTGGACATTCTCAAGAGCAACTCGAAGCTCGAGTCTCTGTACATGGTCACGGCCATGCAAGCGTTTGACTTTTGCACGGAATACCAGCGCAAGATCGAGTTTCGTCGAGTGTGTGAGATCATGCGCAACCACTTGAGCTCGCTACAGAAGCATACAGCCACGCCCACGAGTCAGTCGACCCGGCAGATGCGCAGCTGGGATGGCTTCACGCTCGAGAGTGTGGAACGGCTGCTTGAAGTGCGGTACCGTCAGTTGCAGGTTGCGACGGATCTCGAGCTTTTTTCCGAGGCTTTCCGTACGATCGATGACATCAACAACATTATGAACTTGGTGGAGCAGACTCCGCGCGTAGACTTGCTTGTGACGTACTACGAGAAGCTGGCGCAGATTTTTCAAGTGTCGAAGAACCACCTTTTCCATGCCTATGCGCTCTACAAGTGGTACTCGTTGCGTGTTGCCGGTTTGCAGGGTCTGGTTGGGACCCAGGTGCTTAAGAGGCTACCCGTCTTGGTCTCTGAAGAAGAGCACAAAGAAATGGCTACTCGTGTCGTGCTTGCTGCTTTGTCCATTCCACTTCTGGACTTTGAATTTGCTCCGTCGGTTTTTGGAGACGCTGTCTCTTCGTCAGGTGCTTCGATCGCCGATAACTCGCTGTCATCTGCGACTCGCGACAAGAATACTCGCATGGCTGCTCTCTTAGGGTTTACCACGACGCCGACGCGTGGGAATCTACTCGAGGACATTGTTGCTGCGGGGATACTCCCGAAGGCTTCTACTGCCACCAGTGAACTCTTTCATCGTGTGGAATTGCAGGAGGTCGATCCTTTGCAAATTGTCAAGCAGCTGGATCCGTTCTTGAAAATAATCCGCTCGGATCCTCTTGCCAAAGCTTACGTGAATGAAGTCGAGCGACTTGTGGTGCGCCGTGTGCTGTTTCAACTCACGCGCGTGTATGCTAGCGTAACCATCTCGCACATGCGCTCCATCTTTCTTGGCCTCGATGTTTCCTACGAAGAAATTGAAGCACTTATTGCCCGTTCACGCAGTCTGAGTACTGTCGCGCATACCAGTGCCCCCAATTTGTCAAGTCTATACCGTCGCAGTGCTACACAGCACGGTAGCAACAACGCGGAGACCTTCTCGGCTGACGCCGTGGCTTCTGCACAAACGCGTACGAAGATTCGCATTGACCAAGTCGAGCAATGCATTCGATTTACCGACGCTGTTGATTTGGAGGCAAATGCAGCGCAACTTAGTCTTTTGGGTGAACGCTTGGCGCATGCTATTCGTAAAGTACCTGCGGGTGCCTTAACCTCTTCAGCAGCTCGTGACCAGCAATCGAAAGAGCTCTTTGCGACTTGCCGCAGTCGTCTGAAGATGCAGCGCTCTGAAATGCTTGCCCGTCGTGAAATCATCGAGCGCAAAAAAGTAGAACTGGAAAAGCTGCAGAACGAGAAACTGCAAACGCTTGAGAAGAAGCGCCAGGAGTTTTCGCAGCGACGTGCGGAGCATGAGCGAGAGCGTCTGGCGCAGGAGTCTCGCCGTCGAGATGCTGAGAAAAAGCAGAAAATTCAGGACGAGATCAAACTCAAGGAGACTCGGCAGCTGCTCGACAAATTGGGCCATACCGACGTGAGTAATCTGGACCTTGCGTCCATTGACAAGGACAAAGTTGTAAGTGAGGCCAAGGAGAAGGCGCGCAAGGCGAAGGAGCTTGCGCAGCAGAAATTGCGCGAAAACGCGCGTCGGCTGGACTACATTGTGCGTGCTACTCGTGAAGAAGAGCAGCCTGTTCTGCAGCAGCAGTTCGCGAAAGCGAAGGCTGAAGCCATTAAGCGTTATGAAGTCAATTTTAAGGCGAACCTCAAGCGTGTCAAGGAGGAGCACGAGCATAGCTTAAAAGAGAAGGCTCGCTTTGCTCCAGCTATCGTGGTGAGTGCTGAGTTTGTCAAAGCTCATAGAGCTCGTCGGATTGAAGAATATAAGAAAGTGTCCAAGGAGCAGAAGAATAAGGCCATGCTGGAGCGTCTAAACACGCGCGTCGCCCATGCTAAAGAGCGTTACGACGAAAAGCAGCGTCTTTTGCGCGAAGAGAAAGAAGAGGAGGAACGGGTTCGTCGCGAGATGGAGGCTGAGCAAAACCGTAAACTCCAACTCCAGACAGAGGAGGAAGTTCGTCGCCAAGAAAAATTAGAGACTGAAGAGCGTCGCAATGCCGAAGAAAAGGAGCAAGAAGAAAAGATGGTACGAGAATGCGAAGAGGCGAAGACGCGCGTTGAGCAACGCAGCCAGGGTCAAGAAGAAAAGATGGCACGAGAATGCGAAGAGGCGAAGACGCGCGTTGAGCAACGCAGCCAGGGTCAATGGGGAAGCGCTGGACTTCGTGGCTTGTCAAACCATCGCCGTAGCGAAGAAACGGACGACCGTGAATGGACACGAGTGAATCGAAGTGGCCTTTCTAGTCGTCTGCCAACGGTCGCGTCTGAGAGTCTCCGAGACCGTCGCGGGCCTCCCACTCGTGATATTTACGGTGACCGTGATAGGCGTGATCGTGCTATTGGCGCTGTCAGTGACGGTCGCGACCGTGCCATTGGTAGTGACCGTGATGGCGCTTTTCCTCGTAGCGATCGCGAGGAAATTGGTCAGCGTCTTGGATTTAATAGCGATCGTGATGGGAGTGCCCTGCGTCGCGGACTTAATGAAGGTCGCGATGGAGGAAGCGGCTTCCGTCGCCCATTTAATGGCGATCGCGCGGGGAGTGTCCTGCGTCGTGGAATCGGCGAGGAAAGTGGTAGTGGTGGCTGGATTGGTCGTGACTCCCTGCGTCGTGGCAGTGATCGCGACGGTGGCCGAGACACTTATCGCCGTAATAGTGATCGCGATGACCGAGGCCACCCTCGCCGTGAAGACGGAGATCGTGACTCAATCCGCCGTACTGGCGAGCGCGATGGAGATGACCGTTTTTTCAATCGCTCGCAGCGTGAAGGCTCCTATCGCGCTCCTCACGCTGGCAACCGTGAAGGCTCCTTTCGCGCTCCTCACGCTGGCAACCGTGAAGGCCCTCGCGAGACGAACCGGAACACGACTGGTGCTCCTGAGTCCGGTAACTGGAGATAGGGTGCGGTGGTACTTATTAGTTCTGACGAAGACTCTCGATTCCTTTCACTATTATGATGCAATTGTAAACGACTCGTCTTGCTATAGTTAAAAAAACTGTTAAAGTAATAAAACTACGATTTCGTAGTGGTTCGAACAGTTTTCTACATCCAGCGTGTCTCCCAATTTCTTTTATAAATATACCAGACGACGAAGTTGCAATATACGAACAATATCAAAACATCAGACCGTTACACAAATTGCTCGAGCGGAGCGTAAAATCATTTAAAACAAGCGTAGGTTTAATTTCTAATAGAAACATATATTTATTATCCCTCTTATATTTCATAATACTTATGTAACGGGAACCCGTTACATGTGCGGTGCGCAAGGAGGCGCCATACCTAGTTTGTTATTAATATATAAAGTCACTAGTAGATAGAAGATCGTTCCGCAGGAGCTTAATACATAGAACAGTTTTTGTGACGGGCACATGTTGCCCTATGTTCACTATCCAGCATTTTGTATATTCGGTGATGCAGGTAAGTAACTGGTGCGTTAATATTTGCAGCTGAGTAATTAATGCCTTAAATTCTGATATTTGTACAGTTTAACTTATAGTAAATAAACCCAGCATCTAGATTTTCGAGAAAAACAATCCCGATCACCGCGTATGCTGTTGCTGGTTCTTCCTTGGATTTGCACACAAGGGCAGTAATCCAATAGTCCAATACTCCGCTACTAAAGGGTTCCGCCTTTAAGGAATATTTGGCCTTCGAAAGACATTATCATCACCAAACGCCACTTTAAGAAAAGTAAGATAAAGAGAGCACAAAAAAACAGCATTTTGCTGAGCCAACACCATGCGGCGACGTTCGCCTAGAACGGAAACTTCGCTACGATTTTCCAAAGTTAAAAGCCAAAGGCCAAGTCAAATGCGTAAGAATACGTGTTTTAAAGCTCTGACTAGACAGCACAAGTGCTTCGGTTGCACACGCAGCCACGGGCCAGCAATAATGTGGTTTGTGATCCGCGCATTCCCCCATCTATTCGTGGGAAGCGTCATTCGACGCAATCTGACCCAAATACGGTGTTTGAAAACGTCAACGGCGTAATGGCAATATTGCCGGAGGGTTACCTCGTACTTCGAAGAATTTTTGACGAGAGGTACCCTAGCCACTTCACCAGATTTTTGTATTGGCCCTTGAAACGACGTCGTTTTAGAATTTCTCCACCTGTAGCTGCATGTTCCCTTAATTATCGAGCAACGCGGAGGTGGCTGAAACATCGGAGGGCCCTAATCTTCGGACACGAGTTGCAGCTTCTCCGTGAGACTCTTGCTTTTACTAAGAGTACCTTTATCGGTGTCCAAAACCGGCTTCTTGCGTTGGAGCATCAACAACGTCGCTTAGAGGCACAGCCGGACATCCTGATGAGGATACAGCAGTCTGCGACACGGTCGTCTTTCTCGGCACAAGCGCCTTTGAGCTCACCTGGAGGGAATCCCGATACGGCTTAAAGAAGCAAACGTAGAGCACTTGGTGTGTACGCAGGTTTTAAAGAAGTTGTAGCGTATAATGGTAAGCACTTCTTGGCCATGACCGTTACTAGTACAATATAGCGCGGACGCAAATTGAACTTAAAAATAACGAAGATACTACATTTGTAGGTAGTTTCTTAGCGTTAAATAAAACTTGATCACCGACCGCATAAGATCTATTCCAGTTCTGCATTTAGCACCCGATAGTCTTTTTGTCTGTCTTGGCTATCAGTCACTGCGTAACACACGTGTAGTAAGACTTTAGATCGCGTCGCAAGAGATTCTTCAACCTGTTTTTGATCAGTGACACGACTGAGATCAACAAGCCGATCGGCAACGTCTTCTTCACGTAGCCTGGAACCACGTAGTGGTAGTGTTCATGTTGCTTGAAGAACGATTTTTGTGAATCTTGAAGCTATTCTTCGTTTGAACGAAGTATAGCCTTTAGAAGCAAAAGCAGCGTTCTTAAGAGCAACATTTAACACAGGAAGCATTGTGCCGATGTGTTTCTACGCACACACTGCGCAGACCGTCCTCACTGACGCGATCTACACACTCAGTCAAACGATAGGCCTGCAGTTGATCCGCTGTGGACATGTTCAATCTAATGCATAGCACCCGGAAGGTCGACATCGAAAAATTTCCCGTAAATAAGGATTGTATTAGACAATTGCCACTGGCAAACTGTACTGTTAAACACGCGATCACTGAACAGCTTAGCTGTACCTCATCAACATCAATGGTAGCCGTCAAAGCCGCTAAAATAAAATAAGCCATTTGCCTAGAGGGAGAATAGAGACCACTATGCCTGTATTGCCTCCCGAATTCTTCGGTAGACCAGACACAAGAAATAATGGACATTAAACCCCAGTGGGTTCGGTAAACTGGCAAGTGGCGGCGTTGCATGTGCCGAGGATTTAGCAAGTTGGCGTGTCTCGCGTGTGTGTGCACATATGGACCGAGTCGTAGGTTTTCTATCGACCGATATGAAAAAAGCAGCATCATATGCCTTATAGGATTATATCATTCATCTCATCATGACAAACCACGATACGCGGCTGCATCAGGGCAGTAGCAAAAGCAGCATTTATCGATAGAGTATCAATGTAATCCCGAACTTAGTCGTGCCGACAAGTTGGTGGCAGTGTTTAATCTCATTGATTCCGAGAGCTCGAAGCAAGCTATTAACTGGCTGCCCGAGTCGTAATAAAGCAAGCTCATAGTCGGGCCTGCATGGCACGCATCAGCCAAAGCAATTTGCTTTCCTAGCCTAAGTATCACCTCAAAATTATATATTGCAAGGAATATAAGCCATCGGGCCGTTTTTGGTAGACGTGAGACGAGTGCGTCACAATACGTGAAGATGCATGATCTATAAGGATCACAAACGTTTAGAGCCAAGCAGATGCAATCTAAATTTGACAAGAGCGTACTTTGTAGCACCTAAATTTGTATGAACGGGGTCGTTCGTTTCTGCAACTTTTAAGTTGCCGACATTCGAACGCAATTACACGTTCGCGATCCCTGACATTTGTTGTAACAGCACACTAATTATAACAGAGTCAAATGCGTCACAAACGACACTACAAGGCAACCAGGATGTAGTATACTCGTCGGTTTCGCTTTTAAAAGCGCCACTTTCGGTGCTAGGCCAGCACCAAAATCAACAATTTTCTTAAGGGTATTGGATAACGATCGAGCCATAACAGCATGATTCTCGCTGTGCTTATATAAGTAGCTGGTGCACCCACGTATTTTCTTCTAGTGCTTAGGATTCGGCCAACCGTCGAAAGATCTAGTGTAAGTCCTCGCATCCGAATAAAACCTCCTAAAAATATTTTCTGCACCAGAAATGCCTTATGGTACGTTGGCATACAACTTATTGTACGCTTGCATTCATGCACCGCTCATAAATGCGTCTAAGCGATTATCTACATCCGACCGTGCGCCATTTACAATTTGGCTTTTTGACACAAAATATAGGCGTTAAATGGAGAGAGTTACATTTAAGCACCATTCTGCCCGCCTGCTTAGCACGGAAGGAAAAGCCAATGACGTTACACTGATCCTTTAGTAAATACCATTGTAGTGCTATGCAGTATTTGTTTTCAAGAACCAAGTCAGTTTCCTGACATACATTTCTGAAAGGGTGAACAGACGATGAATGTGACAATTTATTTCTTTAAGATCGTTAATCAACGGAAGAACGGGTCCGAATGATCATTAAGGATCGACATTCCGCTATGCGCACAAAGCCCGCTTTAATTCTCTAGCGAAAGTGGAAATGCCCCCAACGCAATCGTATGTCATATAACACCATATCCGACAAGAAAATGCCAGCCTTCAAGGTCTGACCTCATCAATTGGCATTATCCCCAGCTCTCTCTAAAAAGATTACGTAACGAGGGAATAGGCTTTAAGCTAACGTCATAGACGTCACTTGTCTTAAAGAAGTCTTTGCTGTTTCGGTGTAGAATTCCTACGCCTCATAGAGGCCGGAACACCCTTGTTCCGAAGGTTAACAGTGTAGTAGAGCTACCTCCCTTCTCAAGTCAGAGGAGGACCTAAGTCTTAAAGAGTCACTCAGATCTATAGAATTTAGAAGCTAACAACTTAGTAAGTCCTACAAGCTCGAAGATCTTAATGAATCCTAGCTCAAGGGATTCGGTGGTTTGTGAAATTAATTGACAGTTATTTCCCGAGAGTATATACCTAAGGAAGGCTTGGTATTCCTATAGATCACTGCACGAGCATCAGTAAGGCACTTATAGCTGCAAGATGAGAAGATGAACCGACATTATTTAAATGTCAAAAAATGTAAAAGCTTACCCGTATTGCATTTATTATAAATTTTGGCTTCCAGATCTCTATCTGTTGGTTGCCCCTCGTATTACCCATTATGTGAGATTTTAATTATATTATCAATTTTAATGGTTAAAATGTCTTTGATCCATGACGTGAATTGTACAACATAAACGGTCTAGCATCCTACGTGTGCCGATACCAAGCAGTTAATCTAACGGTTGTGTTTGTATCCCTTTTGCAGTATGACATCTAACGTGGGTCATCGACTCATACCTCCTTTATTGGAGACGAAGAGATCGTGGACTACGGTAGTCACTCTCCGTCTGAGGGAGATGGTGAGGAGCCCAAAGCTAGTACGTCGGCATGAAAACGAGTCTCATTAGGCTACCAATCCGTTCGCAGAACGTGTTGTCGTGGATGCTTTGACCGCATCACGCAGAACACCGGGCGCGGACGCTAACATAATTACGAATTTACTCGATTAAGATCAAGAGAAAGCTATCCTCAGGGAGGAGCTAGCTTATGGTCGGGCTGCAACCCTTGCGAAAGCAAAAGCTCATAATGAATATAGATTCACACTAAAGAGCGCCTCCAAGAGGTTGCGACCGTTAGTTGGTTGTCTAGACCTCTGGCCCAAGGCGACTACGCCAGAGAAGATCGCCGCACGCGCTGCTCTAAATAAGCAACATCATACCCCCATTATTTTGACGCCACGTCATTATCTAGCGCGCCTGCGCTATCAAGCATGTGGTGACTGTGTGTCCTCTATGGTGTTAGTTCGTATCGTTTTGTATAAAAAGGAGTCGGAAACCGAAAACGAGGACTCGTTCATAAAATTGAGTCACCGGGCGGTCTCCTAAAAGAAATTTGCTCTCTTAAAGACTCTGCCGATTAGACTGACGTTCGTGCAGAACGCAAAGTCCGCTTTAATTTTGCAAAGCTGAAGGTCAAAAACCAATTAAGTGCGGCGTATCGGCCACAATACGATATCCGGCCTAGCCAGAACTTTTGTGCTTCGGTTGCAACGTCGATCCAAGCCGCATTATTCATCTGTCCCCACTTCTATTGATAGGAAGTGTCAATCGATTTAGGTTGACCCTGAACACGGCGTAAGGATAATTTTGCCGAAGAGGAAAATCATATTCTCAAGTGTTTTCCTAAGGGGGATACCCAAGCCATTTCACCAGATACTGGTGATGACCCTTGCGACATCGTCGCTCCAGAAGCCTCTCGACGTGGAACTGGAGGTTCCCCTGCTCGTCGAGCAACGAAGAAAAAGGCCGAAATATCGGTGGCGTCTTTTTATGGCGTGAATGCACGAGGGTAGCTTTGCCGTGAAAACCTTGATCGCTCTGTTCATCCGTGATACTTGCAAAGCGGATTCGATCAATTATCGGCGACGTTACAATTGTAACATGAGTGAGCTCATAATTGGGGCGGGGTGGCAACCCATCCGCCAAAGTATTTTGCTTTCCCAGCTTTTGCTTCAAATCATAGTTATATTTGGCCAAGAACCATAGCTATCGAGCCATTCTCTATAGAGCGACTTAGTTGCGATGCGTAAAGACACATGACCCGTATGGATCACAAAAGACTAAGAGCCAAGCAGATGTACTCTGAATTTGATAAGAACTTATTTCATCTCAAGTAGCTCTTTTTGATGAGCTATGCAATTCCTCTTTGCAGCTTTAAGCTGCTTAGACTCGAACACAAGGACGCGTTCCCCACCCAACAACTTATTTGTGCGCAAGCACTCGAGCACTGCTCGCAAACGGTCTAAGCAGTAATCCACATCTGACCGACCCCTGTGCGCACGACCATGGACAAAATGTCATCAAATCAGTCTGTGCATGACCTAAATGAGAGCGGAACAGTTGCGTCGCTAAGCGATTAAGAGTAGATGGGACACTCGAAAGCCCTTGTGGTAAAACCTACCATTCCGATAGCATGCCGCTTGGGGTGCTAGCTGCCGTAGCGGGATGTCAATAGCTCGCATGAGCAGCTGCTTCAATATTGTAGCAGCATTAAGCTTATTATAAGCATTTACAATGCGATATTTACCATTAGGCTTGTTGACACAAAATGTATGTATTAAACGGGGAGATTTACTTATGAATCTATCTAGCCTCGTGCTTAGTTCGAAAGAAATGGTCAATGCCCTGAAACTGTTCCTTGGTAAAGGCCACTGTCGTGTAACACTGCATATGGTTCCAGGAAACAAGTCACTCTCATGAAGTAGGTAAAAGAGACGATGGGCTGTGACTTCACGTCTTAAAAATTTTTACTAATGGAAAGAATGGATCTGTAGGATCTACAATGAACGATGATCCACTCCTCGCACTAAGACGCCGCCTTTGTATACTCAAGAAAAGCTTCATCCAGAAGCGACGATACATTTAACTCAGTATCCGGTCGAATGATCCACATTTCAGAAAGTCACCAGCCTAAAAGGTATGGCGAAACTTTCCTACAGACATCTCGTCTAGGTCCAATAAAGCACGTAACGATGGGATAACATCAAGGCTTATATCACTTTCAACGGTTCCAGTGACACGACTAACAAGTGTATATGCGGCTCGCTAATATCACTGTGCGGCTTTATAGGCGCGTCTCGTTTCGCCGTATCCGATTTAAGTCTCTGCTGTCTCTATGTCTAGACAACAAACCTCATAGAGTTGCTCCCAGTTTTACAGGTTCTACAACCTTAGTTTGCTCTAAACAATATCGATATGATCGGTATTCAAGCCAACATTCGATGAGTCGTACACTTGTCGTTCAGTGAACATTGCTTGACGTCAATTCAATCAGCCCTAAGTGTCGTGACATTCTACCGGCAGTTTCACGACGGACATTCAGTGTGGGGCCATCTCGGTCGACCTCACTCAGTAAATTTGATCGTGCCACTCCGCGTGCATTTGGAAAATTACAAACTTGATGACTCCGCCGTAGACCTGCAATGCTTTAAACATTCACTGATTCGTCATTACAACCAGTGGGAACACTCAACGAAGTACGCGCCATTTCACCAACGAAGAGTGAGTCACGCCCACGAACGAGTAACGTTTTTTTACTAAACGCCAATTAATTACGAAATTCGATTGTTGAAAACACTGACAATTCTGTCAATCGCTCACGCCAATAATGCTTTTTTTCTGCCTAGCGAAGGCGAGTTCTTGGCTCTTCAAAGCTTCGCTAGGAACATTGCGCGTGGCGCTTAGGTCTTAAATCGATCCTTGGCTCATGGCGTTCAAGCCAGGCCATACAAAGGATGAGATCTTATCTCGAATTCAGGTCGAGGACAAGACAGCGTTTCATACTGCCAAAGTCCAAAGTTTATAGCCAAGCTCAATGAAACTTTAGGCACGGTGACGCGAGTTTCAGTCGCTAAGAGAACAGTGATCACATCACCTTCATGCGCTATAAGCGCCTCAGCCTATCGCTGATTTCTTTCAAGGCAACAACGTTGAGCATTATTGCAAGACGCTCCCGAGTTTAATAAAAATGGCCAGGACTTACCGGAGCCCTTAAGGTCGCCCTTGCAACTAACAAGCCGGGCTTGTATTCACGCCCCGTGCTATTAAGCACATAGCTCTTTGGGGCTAGGCTCTGTTGATACTTGCCTTCTAGACGTTCCACAGAGCCTAGTTCATCCCCAGTAGAGCGCTGCGCCTATGAAATATCGGAATTTTTCCGCACCACACCACATTTGTAGTATGGGTTTTCATATTTCGAGCTTTGCGCGAGTGCCCAACTGACAAGCCGGGTGTCAGTGCTTCGTGATCTGCATATTTAACATCCGCGAATGTATCTATGCTGCTTCACGGATTCAAGCGCTTCTTTTTCTTCCTTAGCGAGGCTTAAACCAATGGGGTCCGGTCTATCAATTGAACCCGATGTGCTCAAAGAGCTTTTACGGCGTTCCGGCGTTCCGACGTACCAAAGCGTGCAAACTTGAGTCAATTGAGCGCATAACGCCATGTCAACCACCGCTTCAAAGGTAGCGGGACGGGATTGGTACATTTCCGTTGAAGATTCCATAAAACCACTCTTTGCAAGGGGTAGCGGCAATAAGAGTTTTCAACTCCTGGACATAGTCCCTCAGGACCCGTTTACCCTGACGAGCCACTAAGAATCTTAATTGTGTGCGAAAAGCCTGATCAGGCGTTGCAAGAATGCAAGCAAGTTGCTATTTTAGCGAATTCTACGTGGGAAAGACGTCGTCTATCGACGTGCTAGATGTGAGCGCCCATTCAATGGTTCTACCACCGATTTTCGAAACAGCCATGACCACTTCTTGTTGTCAGGAACATGGCAGAGGCTATAGCGATCTCCATCTGTTTCATAAATAAAATCTGCTTCTTTGCCCTCATATGCGTCAGCACTGATAACAAAAGGGCGAGCCTTAGCTCACGACCAGGTGCAGGTGTGTAACGAGTTGGCGTAGATGCCGCTTAGTGGTCCTGGATGTAATAAGCACCTTTTGCTATTACTACAACAGTACTAGTCAACCTACACTGATTACAGTGAAGGTAAGGTACCTCGACTACTTCACGTGCAGAGAAAGGTTCTAAGTAGGTATGAAATGTTAGCTACTAAAGGTAAATTATCAACCTTTAGAAAAAATTGGATAAAGCAAACCTGTATTAATAAATTTAGTTTTTTTATAACGATCTTCAGTCTACTGGCTTTCATACATTAATAACTAACTATACAATTTGTAATGAATTACATCCCTGAATTCAATCAAATGCTTGTATAAAGAATTTGTCTAAAGTGGCTCCCAGGATTGAGTAGTAAATCTCTCAATACGAGTCTTCACATCGAGGACACTTTCGTCCATCGATGAGCTGCTGAGAAATCGCTCGTTTTCTGCAAGAATTACCGCTGACCAAATATCGGTTACGTATTCGTCCTTCTGTGACGAGTAGGCAGATCTGCTTGATTTTATTGCTATGCAGATCTCTCAAGAACTGCTTGGGTTTTAGGGTTGGTAATTGAGTTATCTACGACGCTAACATCGAAAGTGCATACAGATCAAGAGTATAAGCGCCTACTCTTGATCCGTCATCAACCAAGACATTCAATGTCTCGATTAATAACGGATCAAGACAAGGCGCTTATTCATTCAATGTCTTGATTCAGGCGCAAGACACTCAATGTCTCGGTTTCTTCCTGGAATTTACCACAGACTGCCGAGGTATTGATTCCTCGGGATGCTGAAGTCTAGTAATTTCAGCATTAACTATTTGTAGAGATTTCTCCTTAAGTACGTGAAGACTTATTCCTTCAACGTCTTTCGACTGTGATTGCTCCTCTACGATCGAATCTCTACTCGACCTAGAATCATCGTGTTGTCCATTTTGGACTACCGGTATCTTCCTTAAATTTCGCCCGCTAGGCGTAATTTCATGTCTCAAACCACTCGCCTCGTACGAGTGGTGGACCTTCGGCGCTGCCTGTGCATTCGGACATCCGCCGGCAGCTGACTCCACAGGGTATTAGTAATCATACTGTGATCTTCTGCAGTCGTACTAACGACCGTACCACAAGTAAGGTCATCGCACTCACTCGTAGTACATCCACACGCTTGTGGATGCTCCAACTTATTCATCGGATGGGCCATCTTATGAACAAGTTGCAGGCATCTTTACGGATCAATGCTACCAGCTGGTCCTTGGCTCATATTTTCTGAGCCATGGTAAACCTATGATGACATCAAATTTGTCATCCAAATCCAGTACGACGAAATCATCATCGTACTGTAAATGTTTTAACGTGTAGTGAAAATTTACTACGCGTTTCATTACTGTTATCGATGCGCCTGTCGCAAGACGCACCGTCATCCTCGTTAGAGGGATGTTGCGCTCAACATATTTGAGCCTACGACCCTCTAGTGACTGGCGAAGAATAAAGTTATTCGACGCTCCGCAGTCCACTAGGGCTCTAAGTGACAAATCATTTGTCACTTTTAACTTCAAGGTGATGAGGGATACCACATCACCAGGTGCAGAGACACATAATAATTGTGTGTCTGGAGCAACTTTAGTCAAGAGATTTGCAAATTCTCTTGAGGTTGCTGGATCAGTAGGGTGCTGCGCCTCTACTGACCCCGAACGTTTTTTGGGCGGTCCGCCTCGTTGTTGCGATTTCGCAACAACGTCGGACCCGCGACCGTTGCCCTTCTTGGCATTCCGTCCATAATTACGTTCAGTGCCTCTCGGTACTGGGAGTGGGGCACTGCACTCATGCACGTAGTGTCCTAATTTTGACAGCAATTGCATTTCTGCAATCGCTTAATGTTCGAAAAGAGAGGTTTCTCTTTTTCGACAAAAGAGAGGTCCATAGGTTCTGGACCTCCAAGCTTGTGGCGTGGAGGACGATACGATGACGAAATAGCTTGAGCCTGTATCAAGATAAATTCCTCCTGTTTCGCCACGGATATTGTTTCTTCGAGCGTAGTCAGTCCCAAGTGGAACAGGTGGGGCTTTACGGGACCATCCGTAAGACCTCGCATGAACACCGTAATCAACATGTGTTAATGACCTGGGTTGTTTGTCATACAACTCGCTAAGAGTCGTATGTGCTGGAGGCATAAACGTGGCCATCACGCTTGCCTTGCTTGAGTTTCAGAAGCTCTGCTCGTGCTCTGAACTCAGCCGTAGGCGGTTCAAACGTCTGTTTGAGCATTCCTTCAAGAGCCTCTAGCGACCCAAAGACATATGGGTCGCGCAACTGAGGCCTAGTGGCCAAGTTTTGGCACGACCTGCCAAGTTTGACTGAGCACATGCGACCTGTATTTACTCGTTGACGATATGACGAGCATTTATGGCATGGTCCAACTCGACAAACCATCTCAAGAGGGAGTCTTCTTCGACTCCCATATACTTAGAGATGTCAATCTTTAAGGTTTCGGGACGACGCGTGTGCGTCATCCCAGGTACAGGGGTCTGTACCTGTTGTTACCTCAACAGTTTTGCCTGTTAAGAGCCTTGCTGATTAAACAAGGCTACCTTCTCCTTCGCCTCGTCAAGTTCATCTTGTATGAATTTGGCAATAGCTAAATGGAGGGCATCTCTGTCCAAATAGGACAGCATGGCCAAGATGGCATCGTTCGCTACGGTCGAACTCATTCGTTCGACCGTGCTCATTTCTATGTCACTTAGAAAGGAGAAGCTATCACGCGAAACGTGATGCGTATTTCCATTATCATTTAACATGTCCATGTTTGATGATGGAACTGTGGTCCTTGGACGGACTACAAAGTGCTACCAAGTGTAACGGGGCACTACTGACTTGTACTGCTTCAGTACAAGTCCACTTCGCACTACCTCAGTGCGAGCGGTGCCTCATGTCACTTCACGTACACTAGTACGTGCAGAGGAAGCCTCTCTTTAAAAGCTTGTTTTAAAGAGGGTTAATTAAAAACTGTATTAATATAATTAAATATTCTGTTCTATCTACTTAACACTAACTTAATTATAAACCAATACAAAAATGTAATAAAGTCTTATCTCCCAGTGGGATGCTCTGGGAATGCCTAGTAATGCTACAGGGGGGCTAAGTAACGCCCCTTAACATTCAACAGATGCGTACGCATCTGTTGAGACCGGTGGGAGATTTTGCACCGAGTTATTTTGACGATGTATTCGTCCATAGCCAGGCCATGGACGGAAAGACGGACATATAAGTTCATAAAATCTACGTTCGTCAGGTTCTTACACTTATGCGAAAGCATAAGTTGTACGCAAATCTCAAGAAGTGTATATTCGCTGGAAGCGAAATACCACTATTTGGGTGCATCGTAGGAAAACACGGCATGCGCCCTGATCCCGAAAAGATCAAGGCAAGTACCGACTGGCCCGTTCCGGTCGATGTCAAGGGACTTAGAAAGTTCCTTGGATTAGCGGCGTACTTGCACAAGTACTCCAGTAATTATGCCGAGATGACAGTTCATCTCGCTCGTCTCTAGAAAAAAGACGAGAAATGGTTATGGAACGCTGATTGTCAACGTTTCGTTGAAAGTAAAGCAAAGCTTGATGCAATCGCCCATCTTGGCGATTGCAGATCGAGATGTACCATTCCATGAGGTCTGTGACGCCATCGATTTCCCAATCGGCTGTGCGCTAATGCAATACGATACAGACGGCGTGCAGCGTGTCGTCTCTTACCAATCACGTCAGCTGCAACCAGCTGAACGCAATTACTTAGTGCATGACAAGGAACTCCTTGCCATGAAATATGCACTGGCTAAGTCTATCTCCGAGGAGATAGACCGCTCACCGTATTTACGGACCATGCGTCATTACGCACGGCCACACCTCTCGCAAAGAATGGCGAGGTGGCTATTCTTCTTCGCCGAGTATAATTTCTCCGTGAATTATAAACCAGGAGGACTAATTTATCGCTGATGCGTTATCACGCCGACCCGGTTTCGAGCCGGCTGCGCACTCCAGCAGTGAAAATTATCTCGCTGTTGCAACACTCATTACGAGCGTTCCGTCAGCAACTTTGATTGACGACATAAAGATAGCCTACACAGAGATAAATGCCTATTTCGTTTTATGGGTCATCTGGTGAATCCATCCCATAAATATTTTATAGATTTACCGGCTTTATATCGATCATCATCCGACGATACACAACACGCAACGGCTTACTGTACTTCACAGCCATTGTCGGCGACCCTCCACGTGTCGTCGTCCCGAATCGCAATGATTTGCGCTTGCGCATCATGTATGAGTGTGACGATGCACCAACAAGTGGGCATCGTGGACGTGAGAAAACTTATCTCACAGTAAGTCGCGACTTTTACTGGCCCCGCCACTATCAGTTCATGCGCAAGTACATTCGTGCGTGCGAGGTATGTCAACAGGTGAAGCCTAGCTCTTCATCCCGTGCATCTCTCCAACCTCTACCACTTCCGGCTGAATGTTGGCAGTCCTTATCTATGGACTTCGTCTATGGATTTCACGAAGAACACCAAAAAAATAATGGAATCCTTTTCATGTAGACATATTCAGCAAGATGATAGATCTTGTTGCACGGAGTCGATCACGGCTCCATGTCTTTATCGATACGTTATTCAAACTCCACGGTTTACCCCATGAACTGGTCTCGGTTCGAGATCCACGGTTCACGGCAGAGTTCTGGCAATCCGTGTTCAGACCTCTCGGAAATCGGCTGACTATGTCACCTTCTGATCATCCAGAGACAGATGGTCAGACGGAACGCGTAAATCGCGTCCTCGAAAAGATACTTCGATGTTACGACCAATTGTATCTAAATTGGAGCGAGGTTTTACCGATGGTCGAATTCGCCATTAATAATTCGTGCATGCGTCTTCAAGAGGGGGGGGACTCGCACGAGCAAAACCTTTTTTGGCTTATGCTCATCACACGTCAAAGTTACTAACGATGCGAGTGATGTCGATGTCGAAGATATCGACATCGAAGATGAGAAAGATCTCATGGCAGTGCGCACAAAGCGCACTGGAAAAGACAATACAAATGAGTCAGCAGAGGAATTCCTGTTGGCTGAGAATCAGTAATTGTTTTCGTAATGGATTTCATTGCTAACGCAGTGGACTGTCAGAAACGGAACGCCTCTGCGATGCAGTACACGGAATGGCCAAATGAACTTGGGAAGTAGTTTACTGCTACCCACATTAGTGACTACACGCTTTAGTTAGTTTAGTGTAAAGTGTAGTACTTGGTGTTTAGTTTGCAATGAAAGAACGTTTGCTATTCCACGTTTGTCGGCAATGCATACACAATAGAATTGCCACGTTGAATGCGAACGCATCCGACGTTTTACGTTGGTCAGCTCCGCCGGTTTCTTCTGAGGACGGATCTGACCACCCTTTTCAAGAGTCCCTTTAAGAATCTTGCGGTCACGAACCAGATTCTCATGCTGAATCTGAAGATTCTCATGCCGGGTCCGAAGATCCTAAAAAAACCGCGATAATCTGACGACGGCTTATCAGAAGAGCGTGATATTTCCGTTCGTACTGCAACATTGAGTACGCACTCTTCGAACGGTTTTCCAATCGATTGATATAATGATCTTGCACCGTCTGCTCCAACGAGTGACATTTACCGCGCTCGTGTTCAAGTTTTCCTTCAATACATGGAGGTAGCGATCGAGTTTGCCGATCTTCGACTTTAGATCCGACATACGGTCCGTATCTTATGTTTCCTCCCACACCACAATCATTAATGGATTCCACAGTGGTCAACGTTTACTTGTGGAACTTATTCAAAATCACCGTGATGTGAAGGGGCAGCGAACGAGTTATCTGGTTCGCTGGCGCGGTTATCTACCTTTGCATGACAGCTGGGAACCTCGATCCCAGCTGGTTGTTGACGTTGAGAACTTTTCCGTCAGTATGACGAGACCAATCCGAAGGATCAGAAGGTCTATCAGAAAACACGCGCCCCTCGCGCCTGTAAATCGATTGCAAAACGTCAATCGCATCCCGCATCTCAACAGAGATGCGAGCCTTTTCCCAGGGCGAAGAAAGGGAATAGACATCCCCTTTTACCCTCTTCGTGTTGTCTACACAACAAGGACAGGGACCACACCACATAAGGCATGGAAGTCCTGTCTCACGAGACAATTGATGCAATTTGTACCTTGCACCGGTTTAAGTTCGTTTCTCAAACTTAACGCGAATCGCGTTAAGGCTTTGAAGCTAGGCTTGTCTTAGACATTGCAAATGAACGCGCTCCAGGCTTGCATCAATGAGATTTTATCGTGTTTGTTGTTGCCACTGTACCATCGATGCTTAAGAAAAGCATCGAGATAAATTCTTCCTCAGTTCTTCGCGCTGAGATCAAGGCCATGTAGCTTTGTCGCAATAATTTAGGGATAGTTATTGTGAGGAGTAGTCTCTCCAGGCAAGCTATCAATTAGCTGTTCGGTAAGAGCCACGGCGTTTTCTTAGGGGCAAGACAAGACATTTTAGTGTCTTCGATCCCCTGAGTGGTATCCACTGAAGCAGGGGTACCACAAGAACGTTTATTACGATGGTTAACGCCATCGGCATCACCACGCACAGAAATATTTGCGGGTGACGGCACGGGAGAGTGTGCTGGCGATGAGGAACCATCCTCATCGTCGGAACCAAACATGCTATATCAAACGCTATTAGCACGTCTATCCAATTGATCCCCCTCGTTCGAAGACTCATGGTCAGCCGCCTGACGATGTTTAGACCACTGTTCTGTTTTTTCCGAGTCGGCCATTTCGTCCGACTCGCATTCGCAGTCGACCTCCAAAGGGGGGTGTCATTCGCTTGGTGAATCATCACGTGCACCCGCAATATCTAGTGTTGCAGCAGAAGACGATACAACGGCAAACGTCTGCCGCAAGAGACAATAATGCGTCGCTCGCGGCTGCATGAACCGCAGCCAAAGGCGCCGTACTTCGCATATGGCATGGACTTGTTAACCATGCGATAGAATAAAAAATGATATTTCTGACAAATCAACATCGTTTTCAATGAAATGGTCTTGTAGTGATCAGTCTATCCAATGAAAGTCAGAGTGATTGTCGTTTAAGGGAGGGGTGATGTAACGGTTACACTTAAAGGTTGTCAATTAATATATTATCTAGAACGTAGATTATATTTGACGAGTATTATTTTACATGGTAATATTCTTAAAACTTTCCATTAATAAATATAGACCATTATTGTACTTTTTCCGCGGTCCAGTCAGCGCTGGACGCGCACAAAGAGAGAGACACATAAGACTTTATTACATGTTTTGTATTAGTTTATAAATTAAGTTAGTAGTAAATAAATAGATACAGAAGAAATTAATTAAATAAATACAGTTTCCTTTAACTCCTTATAAACCAAGTTTTTAGAGAGAGTCTTCCTGTAACTAGCTAAAGTTGCCCTAATGTTACACAGTACACTTTGTGTACTTAAGGGGATGGTCAATTACTTAACTAAAGTAATTAGACCTAGCACTCGGGTGTGGTTCACATTTGTGACCAACGCTTGTGTATGTGATGCACATAAGTGCATTCACATTAGGAGGGATGACGGCTAGCGTCATCCGTTACGCGAGGTATCTAGAAAGATCCGCTCGCCATACATAATAGTGTTACCTACAGAGATTACATTTTCGATCGGTAAATAAGTTTATATAATTAATGCGATTAAATATAAATCAGTCTGAAAACAACTTTTTCTTAGTAAGTGCGCGCGAGTAAAGTAATTAGGCCCACCACTCGGGTGTGGTTCATATTTGTGACCAACCCTTGTGTATGTGATGCACCTAGGTGCATTCACATTAGGAGGGATGACGCCTGGCGTCATCCTTTACGCGAGGTATCTAAAAAGATACGATCGCGATAAAAATTAGTGGTATCTACAGAGATAACATTTTTTGATTGGTAAAAGTAAGTATTTATATTAAATGCGATTAATATAAATTAGTCTGAAAACTACTTCTTACTTAGTAAGTGCGCACGAGAAGCCGGATTAGCGCTCTCATGACGACAGTTTACTAGTGTACTTCGTGCGTTGGGTGAGGTCGCTAAGGCCTTCACCACAACTACCTCACTACACGCAAGAGAAGATTGTTTAACCGCTTCCTCGCTGTGCTAGGGTGTGTGTGTCTATGTAGAGCATTGCCGCATTACGACGTGCCCGTCTACACTTCCTCTGCACGTACTAGTGTACTAAAGTGACGTGAGGCACCACTTGCACTGAAGCAGTGCGAAGTGGACCTGTACTGAAGCAGTACAAGTCGGCAGTGCCCCGTTACAAATTCGCTGCGCCCGATGGATCACACCATTGATGGCTCGACTCCAGATCTTCATCGGAGGGATGACACGTGTTGTAACGGGGAGATCCGATACATATTGTAACGGGGTGTATCGTTACATGAAATTAACAATAAAAGATTGTTAATTAATATTATCCAAAAGGTAGATAATATTTGGAGGAAATTACTTTAAATAGTAATTTCCTGAATTCTTATCCATAAATAGGTATAGACCATTATGTCTATTTATTCCGCAGACTAATCAGCTGTAGAAGTAATCAAAGAGAGTTACGAGATAAGATAGATAAGAATTCATTTACATGTTTAGTATTAGTTTATAGTTAAGACAACATTTACAAAGATAGATTAACAAGACACTTAACTATATTAATACAGTTTTCATTTTACACTCTTAAGCTAACTTGCCTTAAGAGAAGTCTTCCTCTATACGTACAGTGTACGTCACCTAACGAGAGGCACCACTCACATCTGAAGCAGTGTGAAGTGGACTTGTACTGAAACAGTACAAGTCGCAGTGCCCCGTTACACCTGGTAGCACTTTGTAGTCCGTCCAAGGACCACA
>NC_090618.1:3733790-3737970 GCF_004359215.1 Bremia lactucae
TCTCATTCGAAGGCTCATAATCAGCCGCCTGACGGGTATCAGGCGACTGTTCCATCCTCCCCGAGTCGGCCATTTCGTCCGACTCGCACTCATAATCGACCTCTAAAGAGGGGTCGTACTCACGTGGTGAATCACCACGTGCACTCGCAACACCAAGTGTTGTGCGAGTGGAAGACACTACGGTAGACGGAACGTCTACCGCAAGAGATAACAATGCGTCACCCGCGGCTGCACGAACCGCAGCCGAAGGTTCAACACTATCCTCACCCCGCATGAATTGTTCCTTCATGCGATGGAATTTAAAATGATGGATCTGACCAATCAAAATCATTTTAAAAATTAAGTGGTCATTTAGCGACCACTCCACCTAATGACATTCAGAGTGATTGTCGTTTAAGGGAGGGGTGATGTAACGGGGTGTATCGTTACATGAAATTAACAATAAAAGATTGTTAATTAATATTATCCAAAAGGTAGATAATATTTGGAGGAAATTACTTTAAATAGTAATTTCCTGAATTCTTATCCATAAATAGGTATAGACCATTATGTCTATTTATTCCGCAGACTAATCAGCTGTAGAAGTAATCAAAGAGAGTTACGAGATAAGATAGATAAGAATTCATGTACATGTTTAGTATTAGTTTATAGTTAAGTCAACATTTACAAAGATAGATTAACAAGACACTTAACTATATTAATACAGTTTTCATTTTACACTCTTAAGCTAACTTGCCTTAAGAGAAGTCTTCCTCTATACGTACAGTGTACGTCACCTAACGAGAGGCACCACTCACATCTGAAGCAGTGTGAAGTGGACTTGTACTGAAACAGTACAAGTCGCAGTGCCCCGTTACACATATGGATCATTTCCTATGAGAAAAAGTAAGACAAGAAGTACAAAATTATTATCTTTATTAATTTTGACTTAATAGTTCCACCATTACCAAACTTGAGAATAATGACGCAATAAGACATTAGTTCTATTGAGTGGTTGATTTCAGCTGAAATCAACCCCGTCAATCGTTACAAGACACGACTAGCCGGTTCGCAAGGAGGCGCATTGCATAGTTAGTTACTAATATATTAAAGCCAGTAGATAGAAGATCGTAATGAAAGAACTTAATATACTAATACAGTTTAACTTTTTCCCTATTCTAAAGCCCTAAAAACTATCCCTAGTAGCGAAGGCTTCTTAGCTACTTGGAACCTTCCTCTGCACGTCGTGCTCGTGAAGTAATCGAGGCACCCCACCTTCACTGTAATCAGTGTATTACACGTTTAACGGGGCACCTTTTGCTAGTACTGACAACAGTATTAAGCAACCTATACATAAATGATACATTATAATTCATGGGTACATTATATGGAATCTAAACCTCAAGTTATGTTCTTGAATAGGAACAACGGTACTTACAAGAACCTAGTTAAAAAAGCCATCCCTCAATCAATGGAAGAATTCCTTGCAGACCTTCGAGAACTCGACGAGACGCAAGAGCGCGTAGAGGCCGTAAGTGATGGTATGATGCGTGTACAACGCTTAAATGATGCTTTTAAGGCAAAGGAGATGGCAGAATACTGGATTCAAGCCCTGCGCGCTAGCGACTTTCAGTCTGAGCGAGTGGCGTTCCTGTACGTGGCCAACCACGTATTGCAGAAGACGCTGTTTGGCGAAGTAGATAGCTGCAAAGCTCCCTTATTTGTAGATTTATTTAGTCAGTATTTGGAAGAAGCTGTGGCGCTTGTATGCAACTCCCCAATGGACCGTCAGAATGTCACGAGGCTCCTTGAGCTTTGGCATGAGAAGCAGATTTTTACTGATGCTCAATTGCTAAAAATGTGGCGCTGCACAGGTGAGATTTTGCCACCCTTCTTACAAGTAGCGGCGGCTGAAGACGGTTCAGAAGACTGTAAGCATCGGTCTTTGACGAGCAACAACGCATATAGGGTAGAGCTTCCCGACAGTCATGACACAGCGAGTGAATTTTATCATGTGTTGCCGATAAAGCTCAATTCGCACTCGGTTAATCCTGTGCTAGATGTGTTAAAAAAGATTGATCACTTTAAGACGGCGGTGAAGTTTTTGGACCAACAGATCAGAGAGAGACACCAGACTTTGCTCAAGGAAAGTATTATGAAGTACCAGACAGCGGCAGATCTTGTTGCGGATAGGGTGATAGCGGCTTCCCAAATAAAACAGAAAGCAGAGGATTGCTTAAAACTTGTAAAAGTTCGCAATGTAAGTGGGCGAAGCGTTTTAACTCAGTTGAGATCTGCGCTGACTAACTTTTTGAGACAGAAATATATTCGTGAAGTAGAACACCTGAAAACACAGCTTACGGATGCCATTGCCGATATGATTGACTATGAGGTATAATTGTTTGGTTTGGCTGCATTGATTGAGACTTACTCAATCGCTTAATAAAATTTGAACTGGTATGGTAGGAAGAGGCCGCGACTAAAATTGAGCAAAAACTTGAAGTATAGCACTACGCGCTTTGAAAGTATTATCAACGTTAACTATATCTCCTATCGTTCTTACCTTTTTAGCAATGTGACGAAATCGATATAGAGCTCATGGATTTGGCAGATCATCAGAAGAAGTTTCCGGAGGAGGTAATGAATGCTGCAAAATTTAATCTCAGAGAAAGTTTATAATTTTGTGGTTGTAGTGGTCGCTTGCAAGATTAGTCAGTCTGAAGCGACGAAAGCAGCGTGAAGAAAAGCAGCGTCAAAAGGAAGAGGAAATTGCTCGGCTGCATCAAGAAGCTATTGCAGAGAGCGCAATGCACGCCATGAATCTGGAGGCTGACATAAGCTCTCATTCAACATCAGAGCTGCAGTCGATATCGAAGATGTTTAATGATCGCCCACAGGAAAAGGATGTTAAGACTGACAACGAGAACGAGCTTGTCTGGAATCCGTACGTGTTTACGTGTTTCCTGAGTTGGCACTGTAAGCCCATTGAGCTACTTCACTTTTCATATTTTTATGCCTCAGAATTCGAAAAGAGCTTGTGCCGTTACGTAGCCTTAATGTTGATTGGGAAGATTGGCGAGATCATTAGACTTATCGCTGATGAGTTGTAGAAATAAATCTGACACCAGTAATTTTCAATTTTATACTACTCAAATAATCGATTTAAAAATAAAAAAGTTGCTAATTTTAATAACTAACATCGTAACGGAGCTAAAAACGTCTCAACTTCTTCTTCAGCTTATCAAGTCGCCAAGCTGTAGTAAATAATTGCTAAAAATTAGAATGCAGACCCTGGATCGCGCTGGCCACCCACTTCCTTTTATTGATGCTTGCTCGAGCATTGCATGTCCCTTAATCAGGTAAAAGGTTGAGATAAAAGTTAGCAATGTCGACAGCTGTAAAAGTATACGCTTAATGTAACGGGCTAATGTTGCCCTAATATAACACAGTCCCCGTTAAGTAGGCTTGGTGTACTTAAGCGGATGGTCAATTACTAAATAGTTGTAATTAGACCCAGCACCCGGGTGTGGTGCACATTTGTGACCAACCCTTGTGTATGTGATGCACATGGATGCATTCACATTAGGAGGGATGACGGCTAGCGTCATCCGTTACGCGAGGTATCTAGAAAGATACGCTCGCAATACATATTAAATGTTATCTATAGAGATAACATTTTAATTGGTAAAAATAGGTATTCGTATTTATTTCTATTAAATATAAATCATTCTGAAAACTACTTCTTACTTGGTAAGTGCGCACGAGGAGACGGATTACCGCTCCCGTGATGACACTTAACCAGAGTACTTAGTGTGTTGGGTGAGGTCGCTTACGCGCCCACCACAACTACCTCACTGCACGCAAGAGAAGCAGGTTAAACCGCTTCCTCGCTGTGCTAGGGTGTGTGTCTAAGTAGAGCGTGGCCGCATTACGACGTGCCCGCCTACACTTGGTAGCACTTGAAATCCTTCCCACGACCCGCATCTCTGCGTGTGTACGTGAGGATGAGCCTCAATATTGATTGGGCTCATTTTCCCCACCTCTCCGAACATCATCGGGAGGTGGCAGGGCTTATGGCGCAGGGACTTGGTGAACAAGCCCTGGCCAGGCTCCTGGGTAGTCCTCCTGAGCAACATGTTGCTCAGTTGGAGCAGTTTGAGGCATTCGTGCTCGGACAGCGGAGGGCCGCGTCCGAGGCACA
>NC_090618.1:3744542-3752314 GCF_004359215.1 Bremia lactucae
TTGGCGGTATCATAGGCGATTTTGATGCTAAGAGCGTGAGCGAGGCACAACGCTTTGTGGATGAGCGATTAGCCATCACACGTAAAGTTCGTGACGCAATGGCAAGCGCACAGGGCAAGCAAAAAGAAAATGCGGACCGTAATGGTCGCAAACATAACGAATGCTTTAGAGTGGGTGAAAAAGTACTATTAAGTACTGCTACCCTACCTAAAAATGCAATTTCTGTACTACCTGGAGGTACTACGAAGTTGCTGCCGCGTTTCATTGGGCCCTATACGGTGGTAGAAGAGGCTGGAGACCTAAATGATAGGCTCACCCTTCCCCCGTATATGAAGACGCATCCCGTATTTTACTTGGGTCGTCTGAAACGGTATGAAGACCCAAATGAGGTTACATATCCCCATCTGACCAAGGAGACCGATGGTGACGCCGACTGTGAGTCGAGCGTCGTTCGGGTGAGGGGGACGGTGAAGGCGAAAAGCTATCTGACCGATTCCTCCCTCCACGATCAGGACTTGGAGAGCGAGGGACATCACGCAAGTAACGCGGAATCCGTCAGCATCATCCTCTCAAAGAGGTCCAAGCGAGTCTTCAGGCGTTCAAAACCCTGACAAGGCTTTTGCTCGGACATCACAAAGATCTGAGGTCAGTCGTGAGACTTGACTCTCGAGATCCGCAATACGTCGTTCAGCACTGTTTAGCGCATGCGACTGAACGGACGAAGGTAAGGCAGCCGCGAGTAGGTGGGCGATATCGCCACTCCTATCGGGCACCACCTGCACTGATGGATGCAGGTGGGAATCAACGCTTCCTTGTTAAAAGGTTGCTTCCCCACCGCTCCGTGAGGCAAGGGTATCAGATCTTCGTCCAATGGAAAGGTTACCCGAAGTTTTTTTACTCTTGGGAACCGATCGATACCCTACGTATTGATGTGCCCGGCTCGATGGCTGCCTATGAAAAGGAGCACCAGCTGAGGCCACTTCGCTAGTCTCAAACGGACTCGCAGAAATTGCGTTGTAAGAGGAAACAGGGGGTACAGTACCGCCCATGATTTCTTTCACACGCAAGCGGGCGAAACAAATTCGCTGCGACCGCTGTTTCATCGCATCGAAATGCGGATGGTTACGGCGCAGGAATTCCGCCTCGTATTGGTCGGGCGTTTTATTTGAACGCAACACGACCGGGATCGGGAACATACGGTCAAGCGATTTTCCCTGAGTCCTCCATGATTGAAAGACGCCATAATAATTATGTGCGTCTACAAGAGCGCGCTCTAGGAGCGACGCTCTTGGCCCGTTTAAACGAGGCCATTTAGATGGAGGGGGCATCTTTGAAATGCCACCCGTCACATAGCCACGTTCAAAACGACTGGCTTGTGACACCGACTGAGCACGTTCACGTGTCGTCGGCGGAGCTTTAGGCTCCGAATCCTCTATGTCAGTTCCATTATGGATTATGGTCTGAGCATAAGGCGTTGTGGTTATACCCAACGGAGAAGCGGCTGCGCTTTTTTAGGCAGCGCTCTTATTACCTGTCGCTGCGCTTTTCAGCGCAGACGATGAGACAGCAGTCGTAAATGATACTGTCTCTATGTTGTGAGCCATGAGAGAAGTTTTAATTGGCAATAATGCGCCATCATCCTTCCTCATGAGCTCGTTGTCCGCATTACTACTATAAGATGACGGCAACGGTGTCGACTCATTGTAGTCGACAATGAACGACGGATCAACATCCTCACTGTTATAGTGGGATGGTTCCTTTAGCCCTGTTAACACGACAGCCACAGTGGCTGTCGCCGTTCCGACTAAGGCATGAGACGCGACCAGCGAATTAACACGGCGCGTGCGCTTAGTGCGAGGTTGAGTGGGCCTTGCAGACGACCCACCAACGTGGCCCCTTTTAGGTGGCATCTTGGGCGCCGTGTATTGAACACGTGCGCTGGAGTGATCAAGTGAACTAGCGGCGCGCAAAGCTGCTCGCAGTTCCTCTTTTCTCTTTGACGAAATTTTAAAATGTAAATTCGCTCTGAAAGAGGGAGATGGTGTACCGTGCTAAAGTTGCCGTAATGTTACACAGTCTCCGTTAAGTACACTTGGTGTACTTAAGATGAGGGCCAATTACTAAATAATTGTAATTAGACCCAGCACCCGGGTGTGGTGCACATTTGTAACCAACCCTTGTGTATGTGATGTAAGTGGATGCATTCACATTAGGAGGGATGACGGCTAGCGTCATCCGTTACGCGAGGTATCTAGAAAGATACGCTCGCAATACATATTAAATGTTATCTATAGAGATAACATTTTAATTGGTAAAAATAGGTATTCGTATTTATTTCTATTAAATATAAATCAGTCTGAAAACTACTTCTTACTTGGTAAGTGCGCACGAGGAGACGGATTACCGCTCCCGTGATGACACTTAACAAGAGTACTTAGTGTGTTGGGTGAGGTCGCTTACGCGCCCACCCCAACTACCTCACTGCACGCAAGAGAAGCAGGTTAAACCTCTTCCTCGCTGTGCTAGAATGTGTAACTAAGTAGAGCGTGGCAGCATTACTACGGGCCCGCCTACAAGGGATGACGCCTGACATCATCCGTTATGCGAGGTATCAAGAAAGATACGCTAGCATTAAAAATTAGTGTTATCTACAGAGATAACATTTCTGACTGGTAAAAATAGGTATTTATATTTAATGCGATTAAATAAAAATCAGTCTGAAAACTACTTTCTACTTAGTAAGTGCGCACGAGGAGCCGGATTACCGCTCAATGGCGCAATAATAAATTTAGTTGGCAAGAGTTGCTTAGTAAATTTCACGCTTTAAAAGTGCTTCACTATTTTGTGTCATACTGTAGCATTGTATCAGCATTCTTTCAGTGGCTCACGAAGCAGGCAAAACCATTATCCAGTCAAGATCGATCCTCCAGGAGCTTACACATTTGAACAAAAGTTTTGTTCTATTTAAAGACAGCTAGCCAACAGTAAATTTGAAGTGTGAAGAATGCGTTGCGAGCGCATTTTCAATTTGCAAGACGCTCCATTTGATAGGAAAACATTGTCAATTAATTCTGCTAAATCATAAAGTTGTAGTCGCTAGCAATATAAAAATTTAATACCGCACAGAAGCTGTTCGACTTATAAATTATCTACAAATCAAAGACATGTATGATTATTGAATATCAATTATATACATGGCATCAAGAATGCTCTGAAGGATATTGAAGCTTAATAACCACGAGCATTGGAATCTTTAATCCAAATAATTATGTTTAAACGAATTTGTGCCACAAGAAGGAACTAACATAAAATGTATTAACCCCTTAAACACATTGATTATTTCTTAATGGGACATAATCAGACAGCGCTTATTGCTAAAGCTACAATGCAAGCTACACTTCCACAAAAACGACAAGTAAAAATTATTTTAGAAACCTAAATCTCACTTAGGATCTTAAGAAACGGAAAGGTCAGGCAAAAAAATCATTGTCACTAGATATACTTGCATTTATTATGTCTATAAATTGTAATGTTACAAATATATTTTTTTGGCCTTTAACTATCATCTTGAACAGTGAATCTCCTTAAAAATACTGTAATTAAAAATTAGCAAGCGATATTAACATTATTTGATATGGCTAGCTACCCTTATGTCCAATGCAGATTATGTGCTTTTAAGGAAGCGACGCTGCCGTCAAACCTCTCACAACGTAGGTCTAGATGTTTGAAGCTCTTGCGGGATGCAAAATATGCGTCATATCAAAAGGGCTGTCCCGTTTCATAATTATTATTACTTACCAGAGGAATAATAAAGGAGGACAAGATAATTGTGATTATTCGCAATACTTCCACACGTTTATAGCAGCAATGCGACAAGGTCTGTTAATTATTAAATTCAAGTCTCCTAATCAACCGCCAATCGCTGGTAGACGCGCGAAAAGGCGGCGAGCAATGAGTCGCAATGAATGGCTTTATAGATATAGTGAGTCACTATAAAGAAGATAACAATGTTTAGAAACTTTTGAGTTCTACTTTTCCCTATTCAAAGTCTTCCTTAGCATAAACCTTCAGTTGCAAAGCCACGCTATGCAAGTTTCAGACCCTTCCTCTGCACGTCGTGGACGGGAAGCATTTGGAGGCAAATATACCCTTACTATAAGAAGCGTAGACTAGCTTGTACTGAAGAAGTACTAACGAAAGGTACTTCATTTTATCTGGGTTACTTCGTAGTCCGTGTTACGACCACGCACATACCATTCACAATAGAATTGATGGATAAGAAAGGAGTGGGCCTTCACGCCCTTAATGGAGTCTTCCACGCTACGCGTGAGAGGTTCACTCATACGAGTGACCTCGAATAGAACGCAATGTTGTTCGCCTAACAAATTGACGATGAACATGCGGCTATCGCCGAGTTCATCCAACGTGAAGTCGAAGCGGCCCGAGAAAAAGTAACCTTGCTACACTAGCAACCCTCTTTATAAGCAGCGCTGTTGAGAGAGCAGCTGTCGCATACTGCTGCCAAGCCGAAGCATTCGCGTCGACCCAAAAGCCTGAAAAATGAAATCTATAAGTTCAAAGCAGTTGAAGGCCACTCCATGTTAAGAGGATCGTCGAATTAGAAGATACCATTGAAGCTCGCCGCATTGATGACGATAAGACGAAAGTGAAGTTTGGCATGTCCAACGTTTGGCCTGCCACGCAAAGTCTTGGGTCTTATGGCTCAAGCTTCTCGATCCATATGTGGTTGGGTTGTATGATGTCTGTAAGACCCGGCTCAGAAAAAAATGTTTGATCTATCGCGTGCCGAATCAGGCTTGAGCAGAGCTTTTAACTTTGTACAAGACAAGCTTGATATTAATCCTAACGCCAAGCACACACCATACTTGGATTCCCCAAATCCTTTTCGTGCGAGTTGCGTAAGAATAAAGGCACTCGACACGAAATTAACCTGATCCTGGGTTTATACCACTGTGTCATGAAGGAATGACCATTGCCTCGTGAACAAGTATTAGCGATCTACGAATTCATAACGGATCGCTTAGCAGCGGGCCATGTGAGGGAGTCAACTTCCGTACATATCTCCCCGACCTTCTGTGCGCAAAAAAATAGGAGGGTGGCAGATTGTAATTAAATAAAATTGATCGCTGCAGTACCGGCTCAAACGCCGATGCCACGAAAAGACGTAATCATTGATGGTATGTTAAAGAGTACTATGTTTCGTCTATTGATCTGACGGATGGGTTCTATCAGATCCTTATGCGTGAACTAAATATCCCGTTCACAGCAGTAAGTGCCCCAAGCGGAATGCTATGGGAATAGCTAGCTATATCACAGCGGCTTAAAATTCCCCTGCAACATTCAACAGATGTTCAACCAATCTGTAAAGATCGGTGCGAGATTTCGCACAGAATTATTTGGATGATGTCTTTGTTCACAGCAGGGCCATAAATTGAAAGTCGGACGTTGAAGTACATCGTGCCCACGTCCGAAAGGTTTGTACGCTCATGCGTAAGCACAAGTTGTATGCAAATCTCAAGTAGTGTATATTCGCTGCAAGCGAAAAACCAGTTCTTGGGTGCATCGTGGGTAAACACGGCGTACGCCCGGATTCGGAAAAGATCAAGATGAACACCGATTGGTCTGTGCTAGTCGATGTAGAGGGACTTTTGAAGTTCCTCGGTTTAGCGGCGTACCTGCACAAGTACTCCAGCAATTATGCCGAAATAACAGTACATATTTCTTTTTTGCTGAAGAAAATGTACAATGGTCATGGAACGCTAGTTGTCAGCGTTCCTTTAAGAGTATGTAGCAAAGGTTAATGCAATCGCCAATCCTGGCGATTGAGGACCAAGGCAGACCACTTCATGTGGTCTCTATCGCGAGAGATTTTGCAGTCGGCTGCATTTTAATGCAATATGACATAGACGGCGCAGAGCGCGTTGTCTGCTATCAGTCGCGTCAAATTTAATTAGCTATACCGAATTGTCCAGTGTATGACAAGGAGCCCTTGCCATGAAATATGTACTGGCTAAGTCTAGGGTCTATATCTTGAAAGATGGACCGTTCATTGTATACTTCGCGCACGGCCGTAAAAAGTGCACACCTCTCGCAATAGCCTTCCGTAAACATCGTTCTGTCGTCGCTTTTTGAAACCTTAACCATAACATTCGATGTTTTTTATCTGTTTTTTGTTCGAATAGCGGCTTTCTTCGCGGAATATAAATAACTCGTGGAATACATACAAGGACGAGTTAATGTCGTCACAGATGCCATTTTGCGCCGGGTGTCTTTGAGTCGTCAGCAGTAAGAATAAGCCCACTGTTGCAACAATAATTAGCGAGCATGAGCCCATTGTTGCAACAAAAAGTGTTCCGTCTTTAACATTACTCGACGATGCTAGAAATCCATTAAAAAAAAAAACGATAAGACTCTTAACAGGTTGACGGATTGCCTTAAAAATCCATCACAACAATCCTTAAAAGGATTGTCGAAATTAAATCGAACCTTAACGGAATGATATGCCACACGCAAGCAATGGCAGTTTACACTACTATTGCTGGCGACCCATCTGTGTCGACATCCCCAACCATAATGGTTGCGTTTACGCAAAATGCATTAGTGTCACGATGAACCAATAAGTGGGCATCGTGGACGTGAAAATATATCTGACATTAAGCCGCGACTACTACTAGCTACGCCAGTCTAGATTCATCCGCAGGTACATACGTGCTTGCGAAGTTTATCGACGCGCAAAGCCCCCCGTGCTCCGTTGCAACATCTGCCTGTTCCGGCAGAGTATTGGCAGTCCGTATCGTATCTATGTACTTCGTCTTCGGATATCCCGAAGCCGACCAAGAGAAAAATGGTATTTTTTCAAATTTGTTGATAGTTTCACGTCTTGCTGCGTTCCTGGAGTCGATGAAAGCCAAAGCCTGTGCTCATGTCTTTGTTGACACGAAATTTCGACTCCATGGGTTCCCCCGTGAACTGGTCTCGAAACGAGACCTCCGATATACCTTTGCAGTACGCTCTTGCTGCCCACAATCGTCACTTTTTATTCTGGTAGTTTTACCGTAGACAGTAGGACGAGATCGGTAATATTTACTTAAGAATGTTTGCTCTTCCATTTTTGTCATAGTTCCGTTTCTGTCAGTCCACCGCATCAGCAATGACATCCTGGACCTCTCCTTCTCTAGCCAGCAGGAATTCTCTGGCTGACTGGGTTTTGCTTCTGTCCGGTTCGCACTGCGGAAATGCCAATTCCTTCTATAGTGAGATCATTGCTCTCAGTAATGTTGTTCTCGATCCTGAGTAGTTCTGCATCGTTATCAAAGTCAGCAGAAGACATGAAAACGGACGGCTTATGTCATCCACGAAAAACGATGTGCTTCGGTGTTGCATTGCAACACCAACTGTGGCAAACTCTGCCATCGACAAGAACTTGCTTTACCTAGTAAAAGATTGGACGTATCCGCAAAAAACGTTTGAGGATCGTTCTGTCGAACCATCTGTTTTAAAATGGGCAGCTCTTGACATTTACAACTGTGTTCCAAGTGGTTTGATCACATTTTGCCTATATTCCGCAATGAATTTGGCCCGTTTCGAGTATCATACCGCCGAGAGGTCGGCTCATAAGGCGTAATTTATAAACCACTTCTAAACTGGTAGGTTCACTAGTGCAAGTTTCCGTCGTTGAGATGATACCCTCATGGGTCATCGTCATATTGACGAAACTATGTCCCTCTTTCGCACCGAGCATAGTGAGGGGC
>NC_090618.1:3758752-3760824 GCF_004359215.1 Bremia lactucae
AAAATGTCATCTCTATAGATAACACTTAATATGTATTGCGAGCGTATCTTTCTAGATACCTCGCGTAACGGATGACGCTAGCCGTCATCACGGATGACGCTGGGCATCATCCCTCCTAATGTGAATGCACCCATGTGCATCACATACACAAGGGTTGGTCACAAATGTGCACCACACCCGAGTGCTGGGTCTAATTACTATTATTTAGTAATTAACCACCCCCTTAAGTACATCAAGTGTACTTAACGGGGACTTTGTAACATTAGGGCAACTTTAGCCCGTTACATCCCCCTAATGTGGAGGCACCTATGTGCATCACATACACAAGGGTTGGTCACAAATGTGAACCACACCCGAGTGGTGGGTCTAATTACTTATTTTAAGTAATTGACCATCCGCTTAAGTACACCAAGTGTACTTAACGGGGACTGTAAAAACTAGGGCAAGTTAAGTCCGTTACATTATTCCCACCCTTTAGGAACGAATTTACATTTTAAAAATTCGTCAAAGAGGAAGGAGGAACTGCGAGATGCTTAACGCGGCGCTAGTTCTCTCATTAACTCTAGCGACCTATGTTTTCATTCACGGCGGATGGATGCCACCTAAAAGGGGTCACGTTGTTGGGTCGTCTGCGAAGACACCCACCCAACCTCGCATTAAGCGCACGCGCCGCGTAAACACGCCAACAGCGTCCAAATGTCTTAATCGAGACGCCGACAGCTACTGCTGCTGTTGCGTTGACGTGGCTTGAGGATTTATCCCACCTTAACTGTGAGGATGTTGATGCGTCGCTCATTGTCGGCTACAATGAGTCGACACCGTAGTCAGCACCTCATAGTAGTGATGCGGACAACGAGCTCATGAGGAAGGATGATGGCGCATTATTGCCAATTAAAACTTCTCTCATGGCTCACAACATGGAGACAGCAACATTACGAATGCTGTCTCGTCGTCTGCGCTGGATAGCGCAGCGACAGGTAATGAGAGTGCTGCCTATAAAAGCGCAGCCGCTTCTCCGTTGGGTATAACCACAACGCCTTATGCTCAGACCATAATCCATAATGGAAGTGACATAGAGCATTCGGAGCCTAAAGCTCCGCCGACGACATGTGAACGTGCTCAGTCGGTGTCACAAGCCAGTCATTTGGAACGTGGCTATGTGACGGGTGGCATTTCAAAGATGCCCCCTCCATCTAAATGGCCTCGTTTAAACGGGTCAAAAGGGTCGCTCCTAGAGCGCGCTCTTGTAGACGCACATAATTATTATGGCGTCTTTCAATCATGGAGGGCTCAGGAAAAATCGTTTGAGCGTGTGTTTTCAATCCGGTCGTGTTGCGTTCAAATAAAACGCCCGACCAATACGAGGCGGAATTCCTGCGCCGCGAACATCCGCATTTCGATGCGATGAAATAGCGGTCGCAACGAATTAATTTCGCCCGCTTGCGTGTGAAAGAAATCATGGGCGGTACTGCACCCCTTGTTTCTTCTTACAACGCAATTTCTGCGAGTCCGTTTGAGACTAGCGACGTGGCCTCAGCTGGTGCTCCTTTTCATAGGCAGCCATCAAGCCGGGCACATCAATACGTAGGGTATCGATCGGTTCCCAAGAGTAAAAAAACTTCGGGTAACCTTTCCATTGGACGAAGATCTGATACCTTTGCCTCACGGAGCGGTGGGGAAGCAACCTTTTAACAAGGAAGCGTTGATTCCCACCCGCATCCATCAGTGTAGGCGGCGCCCGATAGGAGTGGCGATCTCGACGACCTACTCGCGGCTGCCTTACCTTTGTCCGTACACTCACAGGTGTTTAGCGCTGCTAAACGACGCATTGCGGATCTCGAGGGTCAAGTCTCGCGACTGGCTTTGAAGCTTTCTGATGTCCGAGCTAAGGCACGTCAGGGTTATGAACGCCTGAGGACTCGCTTGAACCTCTTTAACAGGATAATGCTGACGGATTTCGCATTACTTGCGTGATGTCCCTCGCTCTCCAAGTCCTGTTCATGGAGGGAGCAATCGGCCTGATAGCTTTTCGCCTTCACCGGTCTTCATACCGTTTCGGACAACTTAAGTAG
>NC_090619.1:0-1719 GCF_004359215.1 Bremia lactucae
CTTGTCTAGGTTTTATCATAGCAAAAGGGGCCTGATTCTACTCCTTATTGACCAACTGATCACTGCTTCGCAGATTGGGGAGTGCCTACTCTTAAGATATAATTCGTAAATTACTGGATCTGTGAAGGCTTCAATAAGCAGTAAGGCACGGTGGAAGTATACGACTCATGTAACGGGGTGTTCGTTACATATATATTATTACCTACAAGAGAAATAATTCCTATGAGAGAAAAAAAAGAAGTACAAAATATGGGTATTCATATCCCACAACATCTGACTCGCCTGTTTTTTTTGCTAAATCAAAGTCTATTAGATTGACACGGCACTATCCTTCTGTTTTGTTCTTGGACTGCACATACAAGACAAACAAGTATAAAATGCCCTTGCTCCATGCTGTTGGGTTAACTTGCCTTAATTCAATATTCTTGTCATCCATTACATTCCTACCGAAGGAGAATCAAGAGGACTACACATGGGCACGAAATCAGATTAAAAGTCTCTTCGATAGAGTACCCTCGCCAAAGGTCATAATCACATATTGCGAGCTTGCATTAGTAAGAGTTGTACAGGAAGTATTCAAAACAAGTAAGCATCTCCTTTGCATATTAAAAAAATGCGCTGGGAAATTGCAACGCAAATTTGGAATCACGAAAGAATTTGATGATTCCATGAGTGAATGGTCACAGGCAATTATTATTTTTCATGAAGAACAGATTGTAACGGGGTGTATCGTTACATGAAATTAACACTTAAAGGTTGTTAATTAATTTATTATTTAAAAGGTAGATAATATTTGGAGAATATTACTTTACATGGTAATATTCTAAATAAGCTTATCCATTGGTAGATATAGACCATTTTAACTACTTTCTCCGTCGTCCAGTCAGCGCTGGAGTCGCGCAAAGAGAAAGACAGATATTACTTTTAGTACATGTTTTGTATTAGTTTATAACTAAGTTAGTATTAAGTAGATAGACAAGAAAAACTTAATTATATTAATACAATTTTCATTTAACCCCCCCTTTAAAGCAAGTTTTTTTAAAGAGAAGACTTCTCTGCACGTACTAGTGTACGTGAAGTGACGTGAGGCACCACTCGCACTGAGGAAGTGCGAAGTGGACTTGTACTGATGCAGTACAAGTCGGCAGTGCCCCGTTACACCTGGTAGCACTTTGTAGTCCGTCCAAGGACCACAGTTCCATCATCTAACATGGACATGTTAGATGATAATGAAAATACGCATCACGTTTCGCGTGATAGCTACTCCTTTCTAAGTCACATAGAAAGGAGTGCGGCCGAACAAATGAGTTCGACCGCAGGGAACGATGCATCTTGGCCATGCTGTCCGATTTCGGACAGATGCCCTCCATTCAGCCATCGCCAAGTTCATACAACATGAACTTGACGAGGCGAAGGAGAAGGTAGCCTTGGTTAATCAGCAAGGCTCTCAACACGCAGAAGTTGAAGTTATAACATGTACAGACCCCTGTACCTGGGATGACGCACACGCGTCGTCCCGAAACCTTAAAGATTGACATTTCTAAGTATCGGGGAGTCGAAAAAGACTCACTCTTAAGATAATTTGTCGAGTTGGACGATACCATAAGGGCTCGTCACATCGTCGACGAGCAAATGCAAGTCGCATTTGCTCAGTCAAATTTAACAGGTCGTGCCAAAACTTGGGCATTGGGTCTTAAATTTGCGCGACCCATATGTCTT